>NC_051158.1:14305908-14360199 GCF_013339745.2 Dermacentor silvarum
ACAACCAAGAGGACGCCATCAATCGGCCAGCTTCGCTGTCCCTTGAGCTTTGCGCGGCCTAGTGCGCGGCCGCGACTGCCGAACGCTCTCTCTCAACAAGGGCTTCTTCGATATCCGAAACCAATAAGTGCCTGTATTCAGCGAATAGAGCATCGGTCTCGACTCGACACGTCTCAGAGGTGCTTTCGATGGCGCTCGTCAAGGTCTGGGCGAAGATGGCGGACAGCTTCGCTATCGAGTCGTCTCTGAAGGAGGGAAGACGCGCCTCGAACGACTCGAGCTTCGACTCTACGGAAGTACACTTTTCCGAGATCACTCTCAGGGCCGCTTTCGAACACTCTCTCTCAAGAAGGGCTTCCTCGATCTCCGAAACGACTCTGTGCCTGTGTTGAGCCAGCAAATCCCCGGTCTCGACTCTGCACGTCTCGGTGGCGCTTTCGATGGCGCCCCTCACGGTCTGGGCTAAAATGGTGGACAGCTTCGCTATCGAGTCGTCTCTGAAGGAGGGAAGACGCTCCTCGAACGAGTCGAGCTTCGACTCTACAGAGGCACACTTTTCCGAGATCCCTCTCAGGGCCTCCCTGACTTCCAGTGCGGCATTGACAAAGTTGTCGTCGAGCGCCGGCTGCTCAGGAAGGTTGGGCGGCGTACGGCAGGACTCTAGGTGGTCGGTCATTTGCAGGTGCGGTACCTTGCCACTGCACCTGGGACAGCTCACGACGTGGAAACGGCAAACGTTGGTAAAGTGCCCCAGCATATCCGAAGCAGGGCCCTCGGCGTTGCAGCCATTGTCAACGTTCCAGCAGCGCACCTTGCGGCTCAGCAGACAGTCCTTCCTGATACGAAATGACCACACTATGTCCTCCTCGTCGAACGTTTCTTTGTCCAGCGGACAGCGGTTGCTCCCACGTCATTTGTAGCATGGCTCGCATAGCAGGTGACGGCAGGGTAGCGTCGTCGTGGCTGGGGGCACCAGTCCGCAGGCGCTGCACACTCTGGTCGACGGGAAAGCGGGCACGAACGACGTCGGCCGCCAGTCGAGGCCGCAACCGAAGCCGAACACCGTCTGCGTGCTGACACGAGCCATGATCGCCGTATGAACACTTTCGGGAGCGTACCGCACAGCGTTCGCCGACACAGTACACGGCGCCGGGTTTACAGAAGTGGGCGAGTTATCTCTCGTTTCCCGGGCCGGTTTTATCAAGAGCAGCGCCGGTGTTATCGACAGCTGAGGGCTGTCGATAACATGCGCACCGGGTGCTCCATAGAGCAACATAGTAAACGATAAAGGCTGCTTCACACTCACGGTGTAAGATATATACTCTTTAGGTGGGGACACTTCTCGGCTTGCTTGCTAGACGCGATCGACCAGATAAAGTAGCAAGGGTGGTGACGGCAGCGGATACCTATCGGCGGAACGACGCAACTTCAGTTAGAACGCAGGCGAGAGCGTGCGCCGACAAGGAACGCGCGCATGCCCTCTCCCCGGTGACCTACTTTCGTGCGTCACTCAATCATTTCGGATTTCCCGCGAACCGCCGGTTGCTATAACAATGGGAGATTAAACCAATAAAAAGCTTTCTCTGTTGAAGTTGCGTCGTACTGCCGATAGGTATCCGCTGCCGTCACCGGGCAGATCGGCGCGCGCCTTTGCTACTTTATCTGGTCTATCGAGTCTGGCGAGTGTCCTCACCTAAAGAGTATATCTTACACCGTGTTCACACTACACTGACACGAGAACAATTTTGGTATGCCGACTGATGACGCGAGCAGTTTACAGGATGGAAAACGCTGTGGCCAACAGTTTAATGGAAGGAAAACGCAGTCGCCAACAGTCGGCACACCAAAGCCCCTATTCTCGACACGCATGGCGGCTGCACGGCCGCCATTATCCGCCCTGTTGACTCTCTCATTGGCTGTCGAGAGGTCACGTGTCTTTAAATTTGTGCCGGGAAACGGTGTTTTTGCAAAATGCAATTTTGCGTTTGCATCAGAATGACAAAACGTGACGTGGAGCTGCAAATTTTATCGACTAATACTTCTTTGTGGTCCTTGGCACCTATTATTGCGACTTTAACGCTTTAAAATAAAAGTGGACCGTAGCGCGCAGAAGCCCGTGCAATGCATTTGCAATTTCGTGAATATGTGGTGGCGTTCCAAGACAGCCGGCATGTCAGCTTGTTGATTGGCTGAAGGAATATCCCGCGAGGAGCGTCACAGGAAGGGCGCCGTTTCGTAAACGTCAATTGATAGCTTTCACGTGACGTCACGCACCCACCCTATCACTGCATCGGTGCACCAACATGGCGACTACGAGCACTTCAGTCCAATCCATCTTATTGAAAGCTTTGACGTGACGTTACGGACCCAGCTTATCATCGTGTCGGTGCACCAACATGGCGGCTACAATGATGTAAGTGCAAGCCATCTATTTGACGTTGTGTGACGTTGCGCTGGGCCGCCACTGCAGAGATCTTGCGCCATAATTTGTGGTGCAACGAGCCGGGCGAATTATGGTAATGAGCGGCCATATTCATTGATGGTCGAGAGGCATGCGTTTCGCCGCATTTCCCCCGTCCTTTAGGGCCGTGAAAATATTTTGTTCGTAACGCGTGCTCATAGCATTTGCGTCGCTCTCGGGAGGTGTGGACATTTGTGTTTTGAACCATCATTTTTATAAAAACACGTTTGTTTGAACTAATATTGGTTGAACATAGCAAACTTTCTGCTACTTTCTGCACTTTTCACTGCTGCGTTTGTATACCGTAATCAAAATTAATGACTTTTCGCGTTATCAGAGGCTATGACAACGACGGCTTTTTAATTTATAAAAAGAAATGCACGCAAGGCGGCTCCTTTAAGTTTCCTCACGCGGTGGGAGTAAGCAGCGAAGTGAACAAGAGATGGCAGCGCCGGCGCTTGTGTCGCGCAAGCGGATACCTTTGGCGCGTGCAACGCTATCGATGATATTTCTCAGCCAGACGAGTCGGACTGAGTCACTTGCGTTACACGAGATAGCGATAACGCGGCCTAGAGCGTGTGCTCATCACCACTGGTAGGTCGCGTATGTTGTCTCAAGGTAGAAAGGAAGCGCGTGGACGCCAATGATGACTCGTTCAGTTTCCCGAGGGACACGCATCATACCTTAAGATGCAGACGATGGCTTGTACGCAGCAGACCACGGAAGCGAGAAGCGGTTTTGACGGAATAATGGTGCGTTTTGAGCCAGCTGCTTTATTTTTACTGAAGAGGAAAACTGTTTTGCTTTATCAGGAATTTTAGGTTCGGTGCCTTCATTTCAGTTTCTTAGGCAGAACGTCAAATTTGCGTCACGTTACGAAAACAAATCGGGGCCATCAGCGCCATTTTGTAAGCGTCGCGCCTACGTCACGCCTCGAAGAAAATGGCGGAATGTCCAGAATAGAAGTTTGCTCGTGGCGATGCGTGCTGAGATATGCCGAGATTGTATTACCGTATTTAACACTGTAATATCGTCAAGACTCTCATGCGTAGCGATAAAAAGTAATGGCTATATATGTATATATATAGTGTTAACCTTACAAGTTTTGATCAGTAACTTTATTTCTGAACTGCCTTTTCACTAAACATTACGTTTTAGCTATGTCTTCAGTACCAGGGAAAACTACAGGTGCCACGCGTGCTGTGTTGGTGTAGATTAAAGTGTGGTTTTCGTGAATCATTTCAGTGTAATGTTGATGTTATCTTAACGCTGAACCAACAGATGTGTGTTGGTACTTAGGACACATGGATATGCTACTTCGTTCAAAATCTGGCTAAACCCATTGCTCTGAATTCATGCAAAACTCTCAAGGCTCACCAGTGTAATGCGTACTGCGTACGTAATGCGTACTTAGTGCCCACGTCTGAACCCATTCTAGGATTTTGTGAGTGTTAATCATTTTTCGCTGAGTCATTGACACTTTTGCTGAGTCACGCTCATGACTATGACTTCTACCAGCATCCTTTAGTATTTCCTTCAATTAGTACCCACGTCCGAACCCATTTCTGTGGTTTTTGAGTGTTAATCTTTTTCGCAGGGTCATTGTCATGACTTACATGACACGCATGTGATGACATTTATGTCATGATCTATCACTTATGTTCGTCATACACTGCTGTCATACTATGCCAATTTTGGTACCTACCAAGTTAATGAAACGACCATGAGAGCACCAAGGCATAGGCGGCTGCTTCATGACCTACATGACACGCATTTCATGACATCCATGTCATGTCATGACATTCATTTATGTTTATCATATACTCTTGTCATAGTATGCCAATTTTGGTACATACCAAGTTAACGATACGGCCATGAGAGCACGAAGACGTAGGTGGCTAGATAGATAGATAGATAGATAGATAGATAGATAGATAGATAGATAGATAGATAGATAGATAGATAGATAGATAGATAGATAGATAGATAGATAGATAGATAGATAGATAGATAGATAGATAGATAGATAGATAGATAGATAGATAGATACTGTCAAAGTAGCAAATGTTCGCCAAGAAATGCTTCGCATTTAATGGATGGGTGTATTGAGGATAGACTGTGATGCGATTTTGTGGCGAATGTTCTCACTTACTACGCTTCATTTGCATTGTTGTGTGCTCAGTATATGTGATGTCATAGCTATGCGATGTGACCTGGCGCAGCAAGCCTCGAGCGGTAAATGTTGATTTTTTTTTTTTTCTGCCATGACGTTGGCCCCGCGAAATGTAGATGGCGTTGCCGTGCCTCCACAAGCCGCCATTGCAGGACGTATGGGCTTCTATGGAAACTTTTAACTGGGTAAGCATTTGCTATGCCTACCCAACGAGAAATTTCTCCTTCACGTAAGGCGAATGCAATGGCCCATACCCCCCTAAACAATGGCTCGATCATACGTCCGTCAGCAAGCAAAAAATGCAATGGCTCATACGTCCGTAAGGCAGAGGCTACAAGCGCTCAGAAAAGTGAAGCCAGCAGTGCATACATTCATTGAAATCACGCATACAACACACAGGACAGCATACGTTTCAGTAAAGAACAAGCTCAAAACAAGCATCCGAACCACCAGTAAAGCATTGCATACCCCCCTCAGCAGTTGTATAGTGGTGGTTTTGCAACAGCTTCGCTGGACATCCAGGGTGATAAGGACGGATAAGAGTTGATAAGGGTTTATTCTGGTCGAATCAAGTTTCATAACATTAATAATGACATCCGGCTGCGTGGAGATGAACTAATGGCAGAATGCTTACGCATATATATATATTGTCGCAACGTCAGAAACAGAGGTCGCACAGCCCTGATCAAGAGGAATAGCAGGAGGTCGCCTTTTTAATACAGCGCGCTGCCGCGACTTCTTCTTCTTCACCGCGCCTTGATAGAAACGCGCGTGCCTGCTCGCATATTCCTCCTCTTCATCAGAGTACAGGCGCGGCATTTGCTTCCCTCCGAAGGAAGCATCGTCCCGATGCGTAACTTAAGCATATGAGGGCGGCGTACAAATGGCACAGAGTAAGACACGCAAAACAAAACCACAAAAAAACAACAGAAAAGAACAAACGAAACTTAGTTCGACAGATACGGCTTCATCCGCACCACATGCACCACTTCGGGTAAGTGCTTGCGGCGACTGGAGTTACTGTCACTGTCAGGAACGACCTCGTAGGTCACGTCGCTCAGGCGTCGAATCACTCTGTATGGCCCAAAGTACCGTCTTAGCAGTTTTTCAGAAAGTCCACGACGGCGTATGGGTATCCAAACCCATACTTTATCGCCGGGAGTGTAGATAACGGACCTGTGTCGAAGATCGTACCGTTTTGCATCTTGGCCTTGCTGATAGCAGATACGTACGCGGGCAAGCTGTCTAGCTTCTTCGGCGCGCTGAGTAAATTCGACAACGTCGGTAGGTATGTCGTCACACTCGTGAGGCAGCATGGCATCCAACGTCGTCGTGGCTTCGCGACCGTGGACCAAGCTGAAGGGCGTCATTCGAGTAGTTTCTTGTCGAGCGGTATTGTATGCGAAAGTTACGTAAGGCAAAATCTGATCCCAGTTCTTGTGTTCCACGTCGACGTACATGCATAGCATGTCTGCGAGGGTCTTATTAAGCCGCTCGGTCAGTCCGTTGGTCTGGGGGTGATATGCGGTTGTTTTCCGGTGGTTTGTACCACTTAGTGTGAGAACCGAGTCAAGAAGTTCTGCAGTGAAGGCAGTTCCCCTGTCTGTGATGACTACTTTTGGGGCACCGTGCCGAAGGACGACGTTCTCGATGAAAAAATGAGCCGCTTCGGCTGCTGTGCCCCGCTGCGTAGCTTTAGTCTCCGCGTAGCGCGTCAGGTAATCGGTTGCGACAATGATCCATTTGTTGCCGGCTGTAGAAGTTGGAAATGGGCCCAGGAAATCCATTCCAACTTGGGTGAAAGGCTGTCCTGGTACCTCGACTGGATGTAAGAGACCTGCAGGCTTGCCGGGAGGTGCTTTGCGTCTTTGGCAGTCGGCGCATGTTTGTACATGATGTTTCACAGCAGCGGGTAGCTTTGGCCAATAGTACTTGCGTCGGAGTCGGGACAGTGTTCTCGTGTAGCCTAGATGACCTGAGGTGGCTTCATTGTGGCATGCTGTTAGTATTTCTTTGCGAAGTGATATCGGTACGACAAGCAGGTACGTGCTGCCGCTGGCAGAAAAGTTCTTTTTATAGAGAACATCATTTCGCAGACAAAACGACGGCAGTCCCCTGGCATAGAGTCGCGGGACGTCTGTACTTCGGCCTTCCAAGAAATTAATGAGTGGGAGCAGCTCTGGGTCGTGGCGCTGCTCCTGTGAAATGGTGACGGCGTCGACGACTCCCAAAAATGCAGCGTCAACGTCCGCGTCATCGGTACCTGCGGGCTCTACGGGTGACCGCGAAAGGCAGTCGGCGTCGGTGTGCCTTTTCCCTGATTTGTAAATGATGGTCATGTCGAACTCCTGAAGCCTAAGACTCCAGCGCGCCAAACGGCCAGATGGATCTTTCAAGTTAGTCAACCAACAAAGAGAATGATGATCGCTGACAACCTTGAATGAACGGCCGTACAAATATGGGCGAAATTTGGTAACCGCCCACACCACGGCGAGGCATTCCTTCTCGGTAGTCGAGTAGTTTTCCTCCGTACGAGAGAGTGTTCGACTGGCGTAAGCGATTACTTTTTCGAAGCCGTCTTGCCACTGCACCAGTACGGCCCCCAGACCAACATTGCTCGCATCGGTGTGAAGTTCTGTAGGGGCTTCCAGGTCAAAGTGCGCAAGAACTGGAGGCGTTTGCAGGCGCTGGCGTAGTTCGTCAAATGCTATTTGCTCATTTTCACCCCACAGAAAGGGAACATCGTCTCGTGTAAGGCGTGTTAACGGGGCAGCAATACGAGAGAAGTTCGCAATGAACCGCCGGTAATAGGCGCACAGCCCCAGGAAGCGCCTCACTGCCTTCTTGTCGGGTGGTGTGGGGAACTTTGCCACAGCGTCTATTTTATCTGGGTCCGGTCGTACACCCTCGTGACTGACGACGTGGCCGAGGAAGCACAGTTCACTGAAGCCAAAATGACATTTCTCGGGCTTTAACGTCAGGCCAGCTGAGCGTATGGCTTGAAGAACAGTGAGTAACCGGCTTAGGTGCTCCTCGAATGTAGCCGAGAACACTATGACGTCGTCTAAATAGACCAAGCAAGTTTGCCACTTCAGGCCTGATAGTACGGTGTCCATTAAACGCTGAAAAGTGGCTGGCGCTGAGCACAGACCGAAAGGAAGTACCTTAAATTCGTAAAGACCGTCGGGGGTCACGAAGGCCGTTTTCTCACGATCTCTCTCATCGACCTCTATCTGCCAATACCCGCTTCGTAGGTCCATTGATGAAAAATAACGTGCATGCCGCAGCCTGTCCAGCGAATCGTCTATGCGTGGCAGCGGGTAGACGTCTTTCTTCGTGACTTGGTTTAATTTGCGGTAATCGATGCAGAAGCGCAAGCTGCCGTCTTTCTTTTTGACCAAGACCACGGGTGAAGCCCAGGGACTGTTCGAAGGCTGGATCACGTCATCCTCGAGCATCTTGGTCACTTGCTTTTGAATCTCTTCACGTTCCTTTGGAGCTACACGGTAGGGGTTTTGTCGAATCGGCCTCGTGGTATCATCCGTGATTATACGGTGCTTGGTCAGCGGTGTTTGTTTCACTTTTGACGTAGTCGAAAAGCAATCTTCGAACTGGTGTATCAGCTCCAAGAGGCGCTGTCCCTCAGAAGGCGACAGGGTGGAGCTGACGTCGAAAGACAAATGTGTCGAGGCCGGAACGGTCGTTTCTTGACGTTGTAAAGCCAAACAATCTTTTACTTGAATGACTTCGTCGCAGTAGGCAATTGCGGTGCCCTTTTGAATGTGACGGCGTTCGTCGCTGAAGTTCGTCAGAAGGACTTCCGCTTGGCCATGAGTCATGTCGAGTAGGCCTCTAGCAATCGAAATGCCGTGGGATAGCAATAGTGCAACAATTTGCTCCGCGATCACATCCCCATGGTAGGGCTTCCGGCACGAGACAGATACAAGGCGGCAGGAGCGCGGTTGAATGGTCACATCGTCGGCGAGTCGCAGACGCTCATGTTTCCCGTCATGAGTGGTGTCGGCATAGGGGCTTGCAGAGAACGTCACCATACGGCCCGGAATGTTTATGACGGCGCCGTGATCTCGCAGAAAATCCATCCCTAAGATGAGGTCTCTGCAGCAGTCGGGGATAATGACGAAAGTGGCAACGAAGCTGGAATCACCGATGTGAATTCGAGCGGTGCATGTTCCTGTTGGTGTTATTACCTGGCCACCGGCACTTCTTATGTGTGGCCCGGTCCACGGCGTCTTCACTTTCCGAATGCGGTCGGCCAGCTCCTGCCGCATGATTGAGAAGTCTGCGCCAGTATCAACAAGTGCTGTAACGTGATGTCCATCTATGAGAATGCTAATATCGGCACGGGCAACGTCGTCGGCGGTAGTATTCGTCGTCGTCGTATCGTCCTCTTGGGTAGCGTGGGGGGTATTTTTGGCGTCGCGACACTGGGCAACCTTCCCCCCGGAGGTCGCTGCCGTTAGTTTCCCCGGCGCGGACTAGGGGAACGACCACCCCTGACGACGTCAGCGAAACTCTGGCGGTTTGGGGAAGTGTAACGCACAGGGGATGGGGACTGCAAGCGACGACGCGGTGAAGCTGCTTGGCTGGTCGACAGGTGATCACGATTCGGGGCACAACGGTCGTCAAAGCGCAGAGAAGCGGCGGGCGAAAAACTTGCCACCCCAGCCTCTCGATGGGGACAGAAGCGGGCAATGTGGCCAGGTTCCCCACAATGGAAACAGAGTGGTCGACGGTCGGCCGTGCGCCACAAGTCAGTACGGCGAACAGGAGGTCGTCTCACAGACTCTCGTTGCCACCACGGCACGGGAACGGTCCGAGGCTGAAATGGCGGTACCTCCGGTGAAGGGGGAGGACGTCGGACCACGTCGGCATAGCTCAATGGACGTGCCTCAGGGCATGGAGGTGGTGAGGAGAAGGCTTGCCGCAACTCTTGGCGCACGACTTCGGCAACCGAAACGACTGGAGACTCCGTAGGAGTAATGCCGAGGGCTCGCAGCTCTTCACGTAGAATGACTCTAATCATTTCCCGTAAAGAAGGCTGGTCAACACCCTGAGCTGCGGCGCTTATTGGTGTGTTGTTGGGTAGGCGGTCAAAGTGGCGGCAACGTTGCTGAAGTGCCCGCTCAATGATAGTCGCTTCTTTGATGAAGTCGTCGACCGTTGTGGGCGGGTTTCGGACAAGGCCTGCAAACAGCGGTTCCTTAATTCCCCGCATAAGGTGACGCACCTTCTTCGCCTCGGTCATATCGGGATCAGCTCGGCGAAACAGACGGGCCATATCCTCCGCATACATGACGACAGATTCGTTCGGCTGCTGTACGCGAGCCTCAATAAGTTGTTGCGCGTAATCGCGCCGGTCCGAACTTGCGAATGAATCGAGGAGCTGACGCCGAAAATTGCCCCACGTGTGGAAGCTCGCTTCCCTGTTCTCGTACCACGTGCGAGCACTCTTTTCGAGCGCGAAATAAGCATGGGTGAGTTTCTGTCGCTCGGTCCAGTGATTGACATCAGCGACGCGCTCGTACTGATCGAGCCAGTCCTCGACATCTTCGAAAGCATCACCATGGAAGGTTGCGGGAACGTGAGGCTGTTCAAGAGTCACCTGGGAAATGCTCGGCGCCGTCTGAGAAGAAGGAAGAGTGGCCGATGGTGTTGGAACAGCCATGCTGGTGGGAGGCGCAACGGGAGGGAATTCCGGGCTCAGGCCGAGCAGGCGCCGACTGAATCGATGGACTGGAGTCGTGACGAGAAGTGGAGCTTCCGGACTGGGTGTACGAGTCCTTATAGGGGTTGAACGCATGAGGTTCAAGGCTCCAGCACCTCCACCAGTGTCGCAACGTCAGAAACAGAGGTCGCACAGCCCTGATCAAGAGGAATAGCAGGAGGTCGCCTTTTTAATACAGCGCGCTGCCGCGACTTCTTCTTCTTCACCGCGCCTTGATAGAAACGCGCGTGCCTGCTCGCATATTCCTCCTCTTCATCAGAGTACAGGCGCGGCAATATATATACATATATATATATATATATATATATATATATATATATATATATATATATATATATATATATATATATAGTGTATTAATACCTCCTTGGTCAGACCTGTCGCCGGTCTCGCGACCCCGTTTCACTGTAAAATGCGCCCGAGGATCGTTGCTGGCTTCTGCTGCCAGCGTCTGACTCTACTGCTCTGTCGCCGTTTCGTAGTAAGGCCGCAGGAAATTCTTTAAGCACGTTGTTAAAGATTTATTTTCTTCGTATTTTGTCGCATCACTGTTAGCCGCATGAACAAGTGACGGAGGGGGGGGCATGGTGGTCTTGAACCCAAAATCAGCTCTGCTGCACAGTTGTAACGTTGAATTTCATTTTGCATTCTTCTTTTTTATTATTGCGATAGCAATTATATGGACACTCCAAAGCAGATTTCTGCCGTCGGCGTCGCCGTCGCCGTGAGGTTCCGTATGACGTCAATGCAGATGAAATCGTCGCCGCGCGCCGCCGAACGCTGTGTGTGCGAGTGAAAGGGCGCGAGGGACGCGCGCTTTCACGGGGAGTGAACGCACGGCGGAGAACAAACGCGTGTTCTGCGCCGTGCTCCCTTAAGGGCTGCAGAAGTAGGCGTCTCTTTCCTCCTTTACAATCACCATATATGTAGAGCAAACGCGCCTTCTTCCGACGCGCGAAAGGCCGAGGGGGGGAGGACGAGGGAAGGGAGGCGACGTTTAGCTGCGGCACCAAGTGCCTATTTATATCAGAGGCTCCGGCAACAGTCACCAACGCCGCACGCATTTTGTGCGAACGCGAGCAAAACGCCGACGGCGTCGACAACAGTTCTGCGTGTTGCCGGTGCTGCTGCATGTCCAAGTTTATACAGCTGATAAAGCTACTATCATTACTTCGTATAGCTCTCCACAAATTTGCTATCGCAATTGATGCTTCGCCTTTCAGGTGAAACTGCGACAACTTTTATTATTACACGCAAAATTGAGTGGTGATGCCAGCGATAACAGCGACGCGGCAGCGCCCGAGCTGCGAAACAATGACGACGTTTGAGAGAGAGAGAGAGAACTTTAATGAAAAGAATGGCTCAATGCCCTAAGCAGGGGTAAGGGTCAATGGCGGGGTTCACAAGGAAAAAAAACACACAAAAAAAACAAGAAAACACTACACATTCATAACCTGCCGGTCAAGCCGGCCTCGCGCACAAACTCCCATAAGGAGTTGATAGTTCGTCGGGCATCGGCCTGAGGGGGCGGCGTGGTCCATGCCTCCAGTGAGGTAATGCCGCGTCCCTTGTGCTTGTCTCTTACTGCCGCGAGACCGGGACAGTCCCACAATAGATGCCTGATTGTCGGTCGAGCACCGATGTCGCACGTACTGCACGTCACTGATGAAGACATCACTTTCGCCTCCGTCTCTTCCTCCTCCTCATTGTCTTTACGTTGCCTCTGATGGCCTCGCGTCTTCTTTGAAGCGGCGTACGCGCGCCACTTAGCCAGAACGTCTTCGGTGAGTGCTGCGCCCGTCCTGGCCTTATGCACCAGGACTTGCGCGCCCCGAGGAAGCCCCTTGGGCAAAGGGTGGGCATTGTGCGGTACCTTCGCCTTCAGCTCCCGTTTGGCTTGGACTTTAAGTCGCTCGCGCTCCTCATCCGGATCCAGACGCACATGAGTGAGAGGGACTGGGCCCCGGGGAGATGAGCGGGAAAATAACAGCTCGCTCGCTGCACTGTGGGCCGCACCGTTGCCGATGCTGCCCGAGTGCCCCGGGACCCAGTCCACTCGCACACCCATGCCGTAATCCCGATGAAGGGATGCGCATGCGACCTTAATATCATGCGCCCACGTGCCTACTCTGGGCGTCGCCGTGAGTGCCTTTAGGGCATCTAAAGAGTCGGTGAATATTTGAAAATAAAGGGAAATGAAATGGTTCGTTCAGAAATGCGACCTATGAACCGTTCGGTGCAGAGGGCTCTATGTTGATTTATTCAATATAGAGCGGCTTCTGGAATAGTAGGGTGCGCCAGTTTTGCAAATGCAATATGGCCATTTCTAAAGTCGTGCACGTGCAATATTCGCAGAATTGCAATAATACCCGCTCTTTCAACATCTGCATGATGCTTTGTGCGCTCCAACGTTGCTATAGCTGTTTCTCATTGGGCTGAAGATACGTGGTTTCATGTTTTCATTCTGTATCGAGTCCTCTTTAACGTAGAAACTTTATTCTTTCTTAGCATTTGTAACAGTACTTCCTTGACATCCATTCTTTTTGATGACATACGTTAATACCAGAAACAGTCGTGTTGGATCAGAAAAATATGCTTACGAAAAGTGCGCAATCATTGCACTCTGCCGGTACTATGGGGCAGAAACTTGTATGTTAAAAAATAAGGGAGCGCCATTCCGTGTTTCTGCCCTCTCGTACTCGTCCGCTTTGCGTATTGGCTTTGTCCGAAGTTTCATAAACCACCAAGCGCAACATTAGTTTCATTTAACAAAGAAACTTGGGAAGCTACGGACGGCGCAACAAGCAATGGACCAAGAATGATAGGAGTCTACCGTTAAGAAACACGAAGACGGCGGTGTGCACTGGAGAGGAAACGGGAGTGGACGATATTGTAGTTAATATTAGGAGGGAGAAAATGGAGTTGGACAGGTATGTAATGCGTGGACAGATGACCGGTTTTTGCAAAGGGAGAACAGAAGCGCTGTCGAATACGGCAGAGGGGTGTCATGAAGTTATGAAATGGGCGAGTGTTAAAGGTACGCAAGGCAAGGGTAATTAGAGATCGCTGGAAGAAGCCTTCGTCGTCTAGCGGACATAAAATAGGCTGATGATGATGATGACGACGATGATGGTGATTGCTACCCGTACTTGCAAGCGTTTCTTTACGTTGTTTTTATGGCTGCTTGCTTCGGTTATGGGATGTGATTGTTCATGCAGCGTCCATTAATTGCCTTACTTTTTACCGTGCAGTAGAGCTCATGCAGTAGTGCTATTAACTCAGGGAGCAGTTTCAAATTCCTGCGCTGCGTTTTATGTCGTAGGCACCACTCGATATTTTCACTTGATCATAAAGCAGACCTGCACCTGCTCGACTCAAGATCGAAGGAAGCCATAAAGGCTTACCCTAGAGGGTTTCTTCACTCTACACTCCATCGCGACTCAAGACAGTAGTGTGCCTAGTGCACGCTTCCCCTCACCCCTTCGAGGAGGAGAGTTTGCAGGCACCCTTCACGAATATGCGGCTCCTTTATAGTAAAAATGATGATGATGATGTTTATTGAAATTCATTTTCAAACGGGGCGAATAGCCTGCTTGGGATAATCAGAATTTGCTACATCTCCGTCCAGCGTTCTGCCTCTCTCTCCTTAATCTTTTCTCTCTTCATTAAAACCCCTATCTGTATATTGTGCAGTTACCTATCTTCACTTCACTTCACTTTATTACCTTAAAGGCCCCCAGGGTTGGGGGTATTACATAAGGGGTGGGCAACAAGTATAAAGTAAATAAATACACATAAAGTAAGTAAATACACCAAGGAAAGGATGTTTAAGTACATGTTTGCTCGCGGTTAAATATGGAAGTTATACTGTTCAAAAAGGCGGATGGGCAGGTGATTGCGGCGATGTCGTGTGGAAGGCCGTTCTAGTCCGAGGCTGAGCGCGGGAAGAATGATGAGGCAAAAGTGGTAGTGTGCGCACGTGGCCAGGCGACTTGGAGGGGATGACCAATGCGGAGTGAAATGCGTGCCGGAGGACTGATGTAGGGTGGATGATTAAGTGAGCTGTAAAAAAACTTATGGAATAAGTACAAACTAGCGATACGACGCCGACAAGCAAGGGTTGATATGCCGGACTCTGCTTTCAACGATGATATACTGGTATTGTATGAATAGCATGAATGAATGAATCTTGTGGCACGATTTTGTACTGATTCTAGGCACTTTATAAGATATTTTTGGTTAGGGCTCCAGATGGCAGATGCATATTCCAGCTTAGAGCGTACGAGTGACTTGTAGGCAAGCAGTTTTAGGTCTGGTGGCGCGTGACGTAGGTGACGTTTTAAGAATCCAAGGCTTTTGTTAGCAGATGATACGATTTTAGTGACATGCGCGTTCCAGGTTAGGTCATTAGACAACGTTACGCCGAGGTACTTATAAGACTGTGTTAATTCTATGGTGACATGCGAGATAGTATAAGGGAACAGGAGAGGATTACGTTTTCGGTTGAACGACACGAGTTTGCATTTATTGGGGTTTAGTTCCATGAGCCATCGGTTACACCAGTTCTGGACGCAGTTTAGGTCACTTTGGAGAGCTAGTTGATCAGAGGGGTTATTAACAGTGCGATAGATAACACAGTCATCAGCAAAGATACGGACGTTACAAGAGACATGCGTTGGTAGGTCGTTAATATATATTAAAAATAAGAGGGGACCAAGGACTGACCCTTGCGGTACACCTGACGTTACTGGAAGAGAACTAGAGGTGTGATTATTAACGCGGACAAATTGGGTACGGTTAGCCAGAAATTCCTTTATCCACTGCAATATGTCAGGATGTAAATTTAACAAAGACAGTTTTAGTATTAACCGCTTGTGAGGCACCTTGTCGAAAGCTTTCGCAAAATCCAAGAAGACTGCGTCAGTTTGAAGGTTAGAATCAAGGTTTACATGCAAGTCATGGACGAAAATAGCTAATTGAGTCTCACAGGATAAGTTCTTACGGAATCCGTGTTGAGAAGGATGAAAGAAATTAGTAGAGTCAAGAAAATTCATTATATGAGAATAGATGACATGTTCCATGATTTTACATGGTACACTTGTTAAAGAGATGGGGCGGTAATTGAGGGGCGATTCTTTGTTACCTGATTTGAAGACCGGAACGACCTTCCCGACCTTCCAATCGCTGGGTATGCTACCTGTGGAAAGTGATTGCGTGAACAGTAATGATAGATACACTGAGATGGCATGTCGAGTATTCTTTAACAGTTTGCTGGTGATTTCATCAGTACCTGCAGAAGATGACATCTTAATATGTTCAATGATACAGCTAATGCCATGCGCAGAAAATGTGACTGATGGCATAAGTGATCTCGGCTGGCCAGTTGGAACAGATGGTGGCATATCGGTTTCGTTTGTGAAGACGGATGAGAATGCAGTGTTAAACATATTTGCACATTCAACGTCGCTCACCTCCTCACCAAGTGTGTTAGTAAGTGTGATGATGGGCGTCTTATTGGGGTTTAGAACTTGCCAGAACTTTCTCGGGTTATTGGTTAATATCTTCGGCAGGTCAGTTTGAAAGAATGCGCGTTTGGCATTACTAATGGACTGTAAATATGTTGACTCGGCCTCGTAATATTTGTTCCATACGCATGCGCTCGGGTTTTGTTTTGCTGCACGGAAAAGGCGCTTCTTTTTGTTCTCAATTGTTTTCAATGACTTTGAGAACCATGGTTTATTATGATTGGCACGAAATGTAATGGTGGGAATAAATTTGGTTGTTAGTTCTGTAATTTTGGTTTTGAAAGTAAGCCAGTTATGTTCAATTGATCGTTCATGGAAACACCCTTCGAAGTTTGGAAAAAAAGCCAGCAATTGGTGATTGATTTCATTGTAATTGCCTTTGTCGTAAAGGCGAATCGTTTTATGGAACGTTTGGCGCGATTCCGGGATGAAGGCGAAAGTAGCATGCAGAACTTTGTGGTCGCTAATTTCGCGGAGATAAGTAAGAGTTGATAAAGTTTCAGGGTGATTAGTTAGTATGAGATCCAGGATGTTTGACGATTCACGTACGACGCGTGTGGGTTTAGTTACTAACTGCGTGAGATTGAAATTTAAACACACGTCAACGAAGTTGGTTATTTCTGTATTGTTTGTTGGTGTTAAGTTCTGCCAGTCAATAGACGGAAAATTAAAATCACCAAAAAGAAGGATGCGCGCGTTGGGATGTGCAGCATTAAGTTGATTTAGGCTATCATTTAGGTTACAAGTAAAACTGGGATAGCTGTGGGGGGGTCTGTAGCAGACGCCTAGTATGACGGTTTGAGGTGCAGAACGGCAGATTACCCATAGTATTTCAAGTTCTGATGGGATGTTAATGACTGAACAGGGCAATTGCTGGTTAGTGGCAATTAGAACACCTCCTCCTCTGGAGCCCTTGCGGTCTTTACGGAAAATATTAAAGTTAGGTAGGTCAGCTAAAACTTCTGTATCGGTGATGTCATCTGTTAGCCATGTTTCCGTTAGTATAAGTATGTTGCTGGCCGATGATGAAACAAGATTACAAATGTGCTCGCGCTTGGGGAGGAAACTGCGTATATTTGTAAAGATAATAGAAAAAGAAAGAGCTGGTAATTTACCGCGAGGGCTGTTACGAGGAAGTTTAGTTACTTGACGACGGGCCGTATGCTATGCGATTTCTTTTATCGTTTGCGATGGCTCGTCGAATACATAGCGCTTAGGGCCAATGGACAATGTCTTGTAGCGCAAGGAAAATTTTGTGGCTTTAGTTTTGGCAAATGTAATGAGGTGCTTTCGTGCGATTCGGACAGGGCGTGAAAAGTCTTCCCCAATGCCGTAATCAGTCCCTCTCAACTTACGGCCATTGGAAAGGATAAACTCCTTGGTTTTAAAAAATGTAAATTTAACTATTATTGGGCGAACACGCCCAGCAGAATGGCGTCCAAGACGGTGAGCCCGTTCAATTTCTTTCGGGTCAATGGTTATATTTAGGTGATCACGGCAGAGGCGAAGGACTGTTTCTTCAGATTCGGCGTAGGTTTCCGATTTATTGTTATCTGCGATATTATAAAAAATTAGATTGTTGCGCCGCGAGCGATTTTCCGCGTCATCCAGGCGGGCTTCTATTTCTCTGATGTCTTTGGCTGTTTGGGTGGCATTAGCGCATATCGAATCTATATCGGTGCGTAGGGCAACCAGGTCTTGATAGTGAGTTTCTAGGTCGGATAATCTGTTACTGAGGGCAGATATAGCTTGTTCCGTAGTTTTTAGTTGATTTTTAAGACCTTGAACCTCGGTGAGTAGTTGTGACTGACCAGCAGATAGTTTTTTTAGTTCATCGAGAACCGCGTCAGGACCTGGGTTTGTCTCGACATCGCCGGCCAATAACAACAAAGCACGTACAACATCAGCACACTCAATAGCAACGGAAAGGCAGCACTGTGGGCTTGGTAGCTGCAGAAGACAGTAGTCGCTTGATTTTTTTGTGAAAAGACAATACAGCTTACTGACCTGCGTAGCATAGGCGAACGGGTTAGATGACTGCATCGTGGCACAGCCACCAAGCCCACAGAGCGCCGCGCGTAGGTGAGGCAGCTTTATAGGCGCCGCGTCGGCTGTTGTCGATGACCGTAGGGGAATCCGGGGACAGTCGAGGAACAGCAGCGCCAACCTATGCCTGCAACGACTCCGCTTCTATCAATCTCTTCCGTAATTTTTTCCGCCAATACTCTAAACGTCTCTTGTTTATCTGGACTTACTAGTACTACTAACTAGTACTAACTACAATATACTACAGATTGCTAGCAATATGTAGTCGTTTTTATCTGCAATGATAGCACCGCTTCGCAAACCTCGAGCCATAATAACTCGGACGTCCGGTGGGAAATTGACAAGTCACGGTGTACCAGCAATTTCTCCTGCTCAAGGCTATACTTACTGCAAGACCAGCTGTGTAGCTATCACAAAGAGCACCGCCGCCTTCTCAAGAGCATCTCCGAGATGCACGCCACTGTGTCTCATCGTCCTCCTTATTGTGGCCTCCGTGATGTGCGCGGACAGGTACCGCCACTCTCGGAGCCTGCATCTGAAACAAAGCGCACCACAAATAACCAGGCGCCGAAACTGCGCGACAGCGTATCCAGCTTCCATCTTCACCTGTCCGCACCTCAAAGAGTCCGAATCGTGCTTCTGGGCAAATACATCGTTTCGTGCGAACCCCTGCCGAATTCTCTAGGGCTTTGCTGAGTTCACTTGCAGGAGCGAACTCATGCGACGATCGGCTTAGATGCATCTTGAATAGGTTTACCGTAGCGCGATTAAACGACAGGGCAAAAGAAGACACACAAGGACACACACAGCGCCGGGTGTGTCTTCTTCTGTCCTATCTTTTAATCGCGCCACGGTAAAAAGTTATTCAAAATGCGTTACCATACATGCACCAAGCCCACATTGCAACCCTCGTGGGCTTACATGCACCCCTATTTGTTCTACCCCTCTAAAGGTGTGCAAGTGGCCAGTTCCCTACAGAATTACGCCGTGGAACAACAAACGGTATACCTAAATATCTTCAGTAAACAAGTATACTCCTAGAAGAGCATAATCCATTTATTGAAGCAACGCTTTCCACGTCGTTTCCACTGGAATTTGGCGTGGTCTGTTCGGTCGACTTCTTGCCGGGAAAGGTGGGCCGGTCCCGGATATTACGCTGCTTCCAGATATAGCGCTGCAGACTACGCTGCTTCCAGATATAGCGTGATGAAGAGTGGGCAGATCCCGAAGACAGCTATAGTGTGCTTAGTGATCGCGTGGGTCACGTGCGGAGGATCTCCGCGTCTTGCTGATTTACCCAGCGCGCACGTGATTGCTACGCTGCAAAATCGGTTCAAAATTACCAACATTTTTAAAGCTCTTAATTAACCGCTTCACGACAGCTTCACTTTGCACAGATTCCAAAAGCTGCGATGAATGTCCATTTTTTTTTCGCCCTGTGCCAATGGTCAAGCTCACGTCGTCGGTGGAACGGATAAGTCGGAGGGTAGAGCGGTGTAGGTTTTTTTAACTCCATCGGGTTCGAAGAGAGATATAAAATAGATAAAAAGAGGGAAACAATGGACTTCTAAGAAAAGACTAAGTTTGGTCGCCTTCCTTGCGGATGGCCGCCTTAGTCCAGGAAGTCATGTGACCTGGCCACCTTCATTGCCCTGTTCACTGGCTGGCACTGGTCATCGGAATTGAGGCTGGTGAGCTAAGTCTGCCACTGCTCCGGTTTGTAGGACAAGGGGGATGTTAGTGTTTCGGTCGCATTCCCATACCATGTAGTACAGAGTGTTTGGTGTGTGGCAAAAAAAAAAAAAAAGCGCACGCAGAGTTATCTAAGGGATACGTAAGCATTTGCTGCGAATCACCTACTGTTTCGTCGTCGTATGCTGCTGTGTTTGGTATGTGCATGTAAATTCCTTTGCGACAAAATTATCTCAAACAATCGGGCTTGTTTACCGTAACCGTCATATACTGCCAACAAAAATAATGATGCTGATTTTCAACACACTGTTTCTTTCTAGTCTAAACTGTTGTCACTTAGTTTGGGCTACTACCACAGGGAAATTTGGAAAAACTTTATGTACTGCAAAAAAAAAAAAAAAAATCTTACGAGTCGTAGAAAGCGTTCCAAAATATGTTCATACGCGTGATTTTTTTCATAAAATATAATATAATGCCAATTGCCAATATGTACGAGTACTCTGTAGAGCATACAAACAAGAAATAAAAAATGGAGTCAGCTTTCTAAGAACACTAGCGGATCTAAAAATCAACATTACAACATATACGACAAGGACGAGAGAGTGTTGGAAAGTGGAAACTGTTATAACGACATACGGACAACAAACTCTTCGTAACTATCTGCCAAGGCTACTGAATAAATTGCACAACGAAACCAGTGGATTGGAAAATAAATACCTCTTTGAAAGCTCTGTATAGTTATTTCTGTCTGCACTAGATTTTTTTCCCCTGGCTTTCGCAAAGTTTTTTTTTTTCCCTTATCGGAACTAACTAGTCCCATTGTATATAATATATTCTTGGTTCTTTCGTTTGTTTAGTCTGTATGAGAAATGTTATTGTTACGGCTTGTGTTTTTGATTGTATCTTTCTCGCCCTCGTGTTTTTTCGAACAGTTGCGATACCGTTAAGCCTACCATTGCTTATCTCTCCTTATTGGTTGGAGATGCTTTTTTCTTTTTCTTTTTAATATGCCCTGTTGTTAGGACACAATTTTTTTTCTTCATTTGCTTTGCATGGTTCGCGATGCTCAATTTTGTGCAAATGACATTCGCAAACAATGATGTACTGCCTGTGTGTGTGCTAACGTCGCGTAAACGCCAATGGGGGGGGGGGGGGGGGGGGGGGGGGGGGGGCTGCGGCTTCGTCAAGCTGTCCGTGTGGTGGCTTTTTCTGCATGCCCCTCGCGTCATGTACTGATGCAAATAAACATCATTGTCATTGTCATATTTGCAAGAAACACCGCGAAATGATCGTGAAACGGAGAAGCGCGGTTGCAATACCGAAATGTTAACTGAGACTATATCCCGAGACGACGAGAGAGAGAGAAAGGTAAAGGAAAGACAGGGAGGTTAACCAGAGGTTATCTCCGGTTGACTACCCTGTACCGGGGGAGGGGTAAAGGGATGCGAAAGGAGAGAGAGAGAAAAAATAAGTAAAAATAAAGAATTTAAAAAAGGAAGGAAAGAAAAGAAAATCACACGACGAAGTGGCGAGTAGTAGCAATGTTCACGCATGTTATGTGATGGTGCGTTTGGATGATGAGCCCTGGTCGATGCATGCTGTAGTACGTGACGTAATTGAACAGTGTCACGTTTGGTGCACCTCGTACGTTGACGTGGTCGATGATGCTGCCTCCTCCTCCATGCGAACCATTATCAGCCGTACTGCCTATGGCGCGTCCGCGCCCAAGTTATCTGCCAAGGGGACAGAGTGCGCCGAGCGCCGATAGCTTCGTGTGCGCTGTGTTCTCGCCGCTCAGTCAATTTGCTCGCTGCTGCGTGCCTATCTTGAAAGCGATCTCGTCTTCCGTGACGGACGGGTTTCCTCGTTGGGTAGGCACATAGAAATGCTTCCGCATATAAAAAAAAAAAAGAAACCCGAAGTGTAGGTGACACACGCGTCCCTCATCCTGTGAATATCTATCGCTTTTAAGATGTTTACCGAGTTTGTTTGCTTACTTCTCTGCACACCACCTCGGTCCTTTCCAGCGTGGGTGAGCAGCCGCAGTCTCTGCGGCAGAAAGTGACCAAAGTACTTTTCGAAAAAAAAGATTAAATTCTGGGGTTTTGCGTGCCAAAACCACCACCTGATTATGCGGCACGCCGTAGCGGGGGACACCGGATTAATTTTGACCACGTGGGGTTCTTTAGCGTGCCCCCAGTGCACGGGACACGGCCGTTTTAAAATTTCGCCCCCATCGAAATGCGGCCGCCGCGGCCAGGATTTGATCCCGCGACCTCTTGCTTAGCAGCACAACACTATAGCAGCTAAGCCACCATGGCGGGTTGTATTTTTCAAGAAGTGTTTCCCGTTCTTCAATAAGCATTGTGTTGAGAAGTCTTCCAGCTTTTACCGAGCAAAATACGCTTATTTATTGCCAAGGAAACAGCACAGTGCATAGACCTATAGTGGACACGAATTTACGGCGAACCAAAATGCTTCGCAGGATGCAGATCTTGACTTTTATTGCACGTATCGCAGGCAGGAACGAAAACAAGAATTTCGCACATTTCGAGCGCTGCAAAATAAAACAAGGCGTGTATCCGCCAATTGTGTTCCGGAAGGGTAAAAGCGCGGTTAAAAACGAAGTTTAATACTGCTGTCGGTTGGGCATGTTGGTACACTAACTTGGCGAACAGATTTAGCGCCAGCAGTCGTGGACGGATAGCGCATTGTGTAGTCCTCGCCTGGTGCCGCTAAAAATGTTTTCCTCGTTTAAGACGAGGTTTGCGTGTCCGAGTGCGTACAATAAAAATTAAAATAAAAGAACAATGTTGGCCACAGCGAAACAAAGCAAACGCACGCTAATGTGGACAAGCGGTCTGTGGACAAGTATGAACATCGGTTTATCAGCTGCCAGCTACTCCAAATTGAAACGGAAGCTAAGTTTGTTGTTTGCGATGTAGCCTCGCTCTTTTAAATCGGCGACGCTTGTGAACGTCTCGCCCGACCACGTGTAGAGGGCTCCTCGAGGGGTGCCATTGGTAAAGTCCTTCCCCCACGGCGTCGTCTCGCTCATTATCAAGTCGCGGCTGCAATCGCTTGGATGAACGAACTGCAGCGTCGGCGTTCTATTCACGGGCCACGTCAGGACTTGGTCGAATGCTCCACTGAACGCGTACGCCTTGAGTCGAATTTTGTAAGGAGGCGTGGGAGAAACAACAACTTCCGCCATAATCCGGTAGCCGTAATAATACCGCGTTGCGCTGAACAGACGTTTCGGACGATCCGAGTTCAACCGAAAAGCTATGAAGGATGGCACGTCATCTATGCGCCATTCATAAGGCTCGGAAACGCTTGTCGGATGACTGGCGGTTGCGCCGACACCAGCTGCGTGTCGCAGACCCACGCCCGCTTCTCTCTGCGACGCCGCTCTCCTACGAGCCAGTGCGTTCTCAGGGACGACCACCGCAGTCCAGACTGCACCAGAGGCCTCGGTGTTGGAACCAGAGGCGGCGAGGACCGCAGCCGCTCCTTCAGCTGCTGCTTCTACGGCCTGGTCTTCCAAGCTCCGCTTCGACTCTTCGAGGAAATCTGCGGCGCTCTGTATTCTTCCAGCAGGAACATCCTCGATCTCTCCGCGGTCGTCCCCAGGGAGCGCGGTTCGACTGTCGACCGGGAGGCTGGCCTCGCTCGCGTGTCGCGGGGCGGCATTGGCTGCGTCGGCGACTTTCGCTGACGACGTCGCTCTGTCCGTCTCGGCAATAGGCCGCTGTGCGACGATCACTCGCTCAGCGGAGTTCTCGAGCTTTTCGAGGTCTTGCCCGAGTTCCAGGCCCGTGTTCGCGAGGTTGCCGCTCAGCGGTTCTCGCTCGGTGGCGAAACAATGTGACGAGCAGCCGGACTCAAGGTGCTTCCAGAGGTCCCCGTGCACGACCTTGCGACCGCACGTGCGACAGTTCACGGCGTGGTAGGCGCAGGCATTGGCAAAGTGTTCCAGCATCGAGGGAGCGGCGCCCACGAAGTCGCAGCCGTGTTGCGCGTTCCAGCAGCGTACGTCGAGGCGAAGGACGTCGTCCCTGCAGAAGGTCTTCCACACGACGTGCACCTCCCGGAAGGGTCGACTGTCCAGGAGGCAGTGGTCGCGTGGGCGGAGGTCGTAGCACGTCTTGCACACTGTGTGGTGGCAGGGCAACGTGGCCAACGTGGGAGCGACGAGGTTGCAGACGCTGCACAGTCTGTCCGATGTGAAAGTGGTCACGAATGACGTGGGCCGCCAGTCGAGGCAGCTTCCGAAGCCGAACAATGTCTGCTTGGTGGTGAAGGCCATGGGCGAACTCGCGTGAGAATCTGTGGCTGGGGTATTATGGAAGCTGTACTGTATATACCGTTACTGTACCGAGTGTGGTGCAGCTGTGGCGCTCTTAAACACTGCATGGACGCAGTGCGACAGGCAGGAGGGACGAAGCGCCTGGTGAAGGCGCACCTGATATTAGGCTTGTGGTTCTGTGGCTTCACGATGAGGCGGCGCTGTAACTGAGTAGCTGATGTTATATCCATTGACAGTCCAGCAAGGCATCTACGTGTCAGCAGAATCGCTTGCTTTTGACTAAGTAGTTCTGCTTGTGCTACGTCAGTGCACCAGAAATGCACTCTCAGATAAAGAACTTCCCGCTTTATATCGGTGATTCAATTGGTGGTCATTTGTGTTAGACTGCTCTCTTAATGTCATTGCCTATATTTATTTACACGTGTACTTATACTTTTCTCAGGGAATGCATTTCACCCGCTATCAACTTGGCAGCAATATATATATATATATATATATATATATATATATATATATATATATATATATAAGTGTGAGTGTGTGAAGAAGGAAATGGCACACGCACGAAAACGCGGCTTTACTAACGTGTCGGCCATGGCACGATTTCTACGCGTGCAGATTATATCTGTCTGCTACATAAAACCGTAGCCACAGCAATCTTACTTGGAATCATTGACGTTTTGGCCCAGGGTCCAGCATTCTTCAGAATACTATCCTGATATATATATATATATATATATATATATATATATATATATATATATATATATATATATGCATACTTTGGCACGTAATACCCCAGAAGGAAGCAGAAGATATGCATACAAGATGAAGGGTTTCGCGCTAGACCCGAAGGTATATTTTAAAAAAAAGGGAAAAAATACGAACGTTTATGGCATATTTACTGACTAACGTTTCGGTTGGTGTCCTTCGTCGGAGTGAGAATGTTTACCTCCGACGAAGGCCGGTCCTCCGGCCGCAACTAAACGTTCGTCTTTTTTTTTTTCCTTTTTAAAAAAATATAGTGGTGCACGTAATCGTGTTGCTGCCGAAAATTTACACCAGCAGCGAAGTAGAATACACTTGGTTATTGCTATATTAGCTGTCTTTCTCTGTTTGATCTCTGCGCCACTAGGTAGCAGCACCACACAGGCCGCTCACGTTTACGCCTCCGCCCCAACGCCCGGTCCGCCTGCGTTTCGGACAAGCTATTCCTCTCTACTAAAGAGCTAAACCCACCCATTTCCGGTGAATCGTCTAGCAGTGTATCTGCTCCAAACTTGAGTGGTGAAACACCAGCATAGATGAGCGCGAAGGTACGTGGTGGTTTGTTGCCGGCACCCAGTGTCTGTACTTTTGGCAAATGTCGGAAGCGTACTTAATAAGCAAGAGTCACTTAAATCAATTGTTGACACGTGCAATTCAGCTATCATTGCGCTCACGGAAGCCTGGCTTTACCCAAGAATTGCTGACAACGAAATATTTCGGGACGCGCCCAGCTTCACCATTTATCGCTATGACCGTGAATCACGTGTATAGGAGGCGGTGTTATGGTGGCTATTTCGCGAGATATTCCCTCTTCTTATATTCGTGTTCAAACTAATCTTGAAACTGTATGGGTCATAAAAGCTTTGTGTTTGGGGTTTGCTGTCGTCCGCCCAATGATAGCTCAAATGTTGCTGCCCATTTGCATGACGCCATTGATACCATTATTGTACGTCATCCTAACGCTTTCATTTTTCTCCTGGGAGACTTTAACTTTCCCTACATTTCCTGATCTTCTGATCCTCCGGTTTCAAGACCGTTTTCATCAGAACGCTTTAACTTGATAATTCATTGCTCCGCATTTTCAATCAATCATTGCTCCGTATTTTCTCTTTATCAGCTTGTTTCCCACCCTATTGGGAAACAAGCTGGAAACCGTGGCTGGAAAACCTATTGGGAAACAGCAAATACGCTAGACCTTATACTAACGAAATGTCCTGATATGGTCTCTGATTTATCGTATCTGTGAGGTATAAGCGATCATTCAGCGCTCTGTTTTGACGTAAAATATTGTCAGCCTATAAACCGGAGAATCAAAAAGAGCCTTCGTAATTACAACAAAGCCAACTTTGAAGCTATTAATAATGAACTGCATAGATTTCTAAACGTTTTCTGAGATGATTTCGGAAGTCGAACAACCGAGACTAGATGGAATACGTTTACAACGTAAGTGCATGAAATAATTGACAGACACGCACAGCTGCAACGCAAAAAGATTAGCACAAGTGACCGATCGGGTATCTAAAGTGCCACATGATTCATGTTTCAGAGACATGACACTCTCTCGTTTCCGGCGTGCTAGGGCACAACAGCGTCGCCTGCCGCTATTAATCTTATCGGTCACTTGCGTCAATCGTTTTCCGCTGCAACTGTATATCTATGCGCACTATTTCTTCGCATTGCAAAGCACTTTGGTATAACTCGCATTTAAAACGACTTTGTAACGAAAAAAAAAAAACTGCTCTATCGCTCTGCCAAGCATTCTCCCTCCGGAAAGCAGCAGTGGGTCGCATATGTGAAAGCGAATAATGATTATGTCTTCGCATTACAACGTTCTCGTAATCCAAAATAAAAAAAAGATGGCTGACTAATGGAGTAGCACACGAGGAATAAGGATTATGAACAGGGATAAGGTGCCTCAGAAAGGCTGGCCAACGTTTCGATAGGAGGACCTATCTTCGTCAAAGGCGGTCTCGTCATCCTCGGCGGGTTAGTTTTAAAGGGTTAGTGGAGTGACGTCACGTCGATGTCGGCTGTGGCTGGCTGTAAAGGGAGAGACTGAAAAGAAAATGAGCTCGGGCGCTTGGCTGGCTAGGCGCGGTTTCTAAGACGAGGGGACAAGAGCGGGAGAGCGAGAAAGCGGCAAAAAAAAAAAAATTTAGAAAAAAAAGAAATAACGTCAGAGGGGGTTGGGGGAGCGAGAGGCGAGTGAGCGTTCGGAGGTGTCGTGGGCGGCGTGCGTTTGGGGTCCCTGAAGAGCCGGTCAGTGTGCAAGTAACAATACGAGTTGAAAGCATGACTTGAGTAGCGTAGCATCGGGTAATTTTGTGGTTGACAGAGAGCAGCTTGGTCCGTCAAGGGACGTTAGCCTCACTAGTTCGCCGTAGGCGTCGTCGCGGTGGTATACAGAATTGGCGAGACCCTGTGTGATCAAGGCGCCGAAAATTGTATCCTGGCGTCTGGGATTTTGGACTGTCTCGGTGTGGATCTTGTGAGGAGAAAAAAAAAAAAAAAGACCGGCACAGGAGGGTGACAGTGGAGAAAAAAATATCAGAAATATAAAACATGGGGGCGGGAAGGGGGAGACCGGTGTACCTGGAAAAGCGCTCGTATGGTTGATCAATGCGTAAAAGCATGGAGGACGATAATAAATTGAGTGGTAGGGGAGGTGCAGGGAAGAACTGGAAATGGAAGAATAGGTGAGTCAACGTTGAGGGAGGATGGGGGGGGGGGGGGGGGGGGGACGGCACAGGAGAGTGACAGCGGAAGAAATGTAATTTGAAACATAAACACGGGGGGACAGGTGTACCTGGAAAAGCGTTCGTATGGTTGATCAATGAGTAAAAGCATGGAGGAGGATAATAAATTGAGTGGTAGGGGAGATGCAGGGAAGGACTGGAAATGGGAGAATAGGTGAGGTTGAGCATCGAGATTAGCTGGAGGCTTAACTTGTTTTGCGCCTTTGTTAATGGCATAACAATTTAAGGTTTATGTCACTGCTTTTAGCGATTCTAAGTTGCCACGTGATAAATTCATCCCCGTCGGGTGCAGGCATTTAAACTTGTGTATGAGGTATGATTCTGTATATTTTCTCTCGCGAGGTGAACGAAAATTTGTTTGTAGTATATAGAGTCTTGCTTCATCAAATATGTGGCCATGCTCATTGAAGTGGCTGGCTACTGCTTTAGGTAAATTGTGTTTTGTATCTGCGCGATGGCCGTTGAGTCTCGTGTGCATTTCTTGTCCAGTCTCACCTATGTATTGCTTGTTACAAGCGGCACATTCTAGACAGTAGACTACGTTGCTTGACGTGCAGGTGAAATTCGAAGTTACCTTGTGAATGTAATCTGACGCTGTACTTTTTACTGTAGTAGTAGAGTGAATATGTTTGCATGTGGAACACCTGGAGCGGCCACAGGGACCGGATGTTGGCTTCGTCTTTGTCCTTAGTTTGGCGTGTACAAGAATGTCCTTGAAATTACTGTTCCGTCTGTAGGCTACTCTGGGCAGGTCGGGAAAGATCTTATTAAGTTTCTGGTTGCTGGTGAGAATTGGGTGGTATTTACTAAGGATATTGTTCACGTTGGGGAGTGCGTTTGAGAATTTAGTAGTAAGAAGAGGCATTGTTGTCCTTGTGATCTTAGGTCGGGGTTTGAGGACCTTGGCTCGATCAAGCTTGGTTGCAGCGGTGTAGGCTTTCTGAAGGGCAGTATTCGGGTAGTTCCTGCTTAATAGGATTTCCTTAAGGTGATCGAGTCTGTCTATGTAGTCATGGTTTTCAATGGAAATGCGACGAAGTCGTGTGGCTTGGCCTTTAAAGATACCTTGTTTGCAATGTCTGGGATGGTGGCTTGTATATTCTAGGTACTGTTGTTTATCAAAAGGTTTTCTATACAGCGTTGTCTTTAGTGTCCCATTATCAATATATATTGTTGTGTCCAGAAAGTTTATGCACTCATTTGAAGATTCCGATGTGAATTTTATTGTTGTGTGAAAAGAATTTAGGAAAGTTACAAATTTATCTAAACTTTCCTGACCATGTTCCCATATTATGAATATGTCGTCTATGTATCGTAGGTATGTGTGGGGCTTGTGGGTGCAACGAGATAGGAAATCCGTTTCTAGAGTACCCATAAATATGTTCGCGTACGTTGGTGCAAAAGGTGTGCCCATACTTGTCCCATGTATTTGTAGATAGTAATTTTCCTCAAATTCGAAGTAATCGAAGTAATTATATGTCAGAACTAGCTCAAGAAGAGACAAGTATACTTCAATAGAGTGTTGTGCATTGTGTTTGGACAGCGTTTCTTTTATCGAGTTTAAACCATCAGGGATTGGAATGTTGGTGTACAGGGCCGTGACGTCTAGTATTGCGAGAATTATGTTTTGCGGTAGTGCGCCTTTTGTATTAATGTCCTCTATAATTCTGAGTAGATGGGGGGTATCTTGTACAAATGACGCAAGTGTTTTCGGAAAGTCACCAAGGAAGTGGTTAAGAAATGTGGAGAGGCTTTCTGTCGGGGTGTTGTTGTTCGGTACTATCGGACGCCCTGGGATATTAGCGGTGTGAAGTTCAGTGGGTCGAATTTTATGAATTTTCGGAAGGAGGTAGAAGCGCCCTGCAGCTTTTTTGCTTGGTTTAAGAAATTTGAATTCTGACGGTGTTATCAATTCATCATCCAAAAGTGATTTCAGCCTGTTGGTAATTTTCAGTGTGTATGGTAACGTCGGATCGTTGTCTAGCTTACGGTAATGCTCAGGGTTGTTTAGCTGTCTGTAAGCCTCGTGCTTGTACTTATCTATCGGCCAAATAACTATACTTCCACCCTTATCTGCTTCCTTAATGACAATGTCGTTCCGGCAACTAAGATTTGAAACGATACGACTCTCTGATAAAGTTATGTTTTTAGGTCGCTTAGCTGTCTTGGATTGGCTTATAATTTCTTTAGTGACAGTTTTAAGGTATAGGTCGAGTTCTACGGCTTGTTCTGGTTCAGGAGTCTAAGTAGATTGGGCTCTAAGTGGGGTCGTCCCGGTGTCTGGTGTGTTGTTGTCGGCGAAAAAATGTCTTATCCGCATTCGTCGGGAAAATTCCGAAAGATCCTTGTGAAGCTCAAATTCATTTATTGTGTTGTTCGTGGGACAAAAGTTTAGGCCCTTGCTAAGTACGCCTATTTCTTCCCTACTTAATGTTTTTGAAATGTCTACAACATTAGACTGATTTAATTTTGGGGAGACTTCAGCCACGTCTGGTATTTGTAGATTCGAGCTCCCTTTTGTTGGCGTGAGGTAGCCATTTGCCTGGAAGGTTGTTTTCTGATTGAAGTTCGCTTTCTTCCTCTGTTTTTGAACCAGTTTTCGAGACTGCTTCGTGGTACTGTTCTAAATCTTTCGTCTCATCCGGTGTCAGAGCTATGTTCTGAAGTCTATGGCTAAAACTTTCCAGTTGTTCTTCGCAGTGTTCCGTGAGTATATTCAAAAGTGAGAAGGAGGCATTGTATAATGTTGTCTGCCAGTTTGCACGATGATGGGGTGGGAGTGTTCCTAGAGCTGGTATAGCCTTCAGGGTTAGTCCCTTGGGGGTTATATTGTTCTGTGTGCAGTCTGTGTACGTTTTCAGATGGAAAGTGTAACACGCACGTTTCTTGGTAACTTTTCTAGCCTACAGAAATTCTGTACTGCGTGGCTGAGAGTGGTTATTAACTTGCAATGACTGTCATTTATTTGCATTTTGGCGGGTAGATCTGCGTGTCGTTTGCTTCTGTTTGGCAGGTTTGTTTCCGCATTGCCTCACTTAGTTCCACCTCTGTTTCTGTTTGAGTCTTTGGGTGTGCAGGCGAGCGTGTGGGTGTCTGTGTGAATGTTTCGGTTATGGATTTTGTGTTGTCTGTGACAGTTGTGTCTGTTTGTACTGCCGTTGCGTGTGCAGGCGAGCGTGTGGGTGTCTGTGTAAATGCTTCGGTTATGAATTTTGTGTTGTCTGTGACAGTGACAGTTGTGTCTGTTTGTACTGCCGTTGCGTGTGCAGGCGAGCGTGTGGGTGTCTGTGTGAATGTTTCGGTTATGAATTTTGTGTTGTCTGTGACAGTCACAGTTGTGTCTGTTTGTACTGCCCTTGCGTGTGCAGGCGAGCGTGTGGGTGTCTGTGTGAATGTTTCGGTTATGAATTTTGTGTTGTCTGTGACAGTGACAGTTGTGTCTGTTTGTACTGCCGTTGCGTGTGCAGGCGAGCGTGTGGGTGTCTGTGTGAATGTTTCGGTTATGAATTTTGTGTTGTCTGTGACAGTGACAGTTGTGTCTGTTTGTACTGCCGTTGCGTGTGCAGGCGAGCGTGTGGGTGTCTGTGTGAATGCTTCGGTTATGGATTTTGTGTTGTCTCTAACAGTTGTGTCTGTTTGTACTGCCGTTCTCGTAAGAATTTCCTACAAAACACCTTGCCAACTATACTCAGTAATGATCCAAAACATTTTTGGCGAACCATTAACCCCGACCGTAAATTACTTGACTCTGCTGGGGAAGTAATCTCTGTTGCCGACTGCCCTAGTGTTAAATAATGATGTATATTGTCGTAATTTTGTTACAACCTCGTGTACAACATTTCCCAACGTGCAGTGTTTTGATTCTTCAACTATGGATCCACGAATTATTCAACCCCTTGGCATCGAAAAAATTATCGAATCATTAAAAGCGTCCTCAAGCCCAGGAATTGATCTCATCAATGCTAATTTCTTAAATGAAACTACCAAAATATATTCTATCCAAGATATTCCAACAATCAATTGATGAATCCATGCTGCCATCCGACAGGAAAGTGGTTCGAGTTAATAAACCAGGAAGTACAAAATCACCCTTAAACTACAGCCCTATTTCATTAACTAGTATTCCGTGTAAAATCCTCTAACACGTCCTTTACATAAACATCGTTAACTTCCTTGATGCTAACTCGTTCTTTTCGAAGGCTCAACATGGTTTCCGTCTATTCCTTACCTGCATGTGAAACACAGCTGGTTTCCTTCACGCACAAACTACATACAGTTCTTGATCGTCGTTCTATAGCTGACTGTGTTTTCCTAGATTTCGCAAAAGCTTTCGAAAAAAGTTTGCAGCAGTTTTCTTCTTTTTAAATTAGGCAAATTGAACATTGATGGGAAACTACTGTCTTGGATCGAATATTCTCTATCCGGACGCTCACAATTCGTGTCTGCTAACGCTTTAAATTCCTCGTTGAGGCCAGTTCATTCCGGCGTACGCCAAGGTTCAGTACTCGGCCCTCCTCTGTTTCCCATTTATATTAATGACTTGCCGTGACCTCTAACATTCACTTATTCACCAATATTTGTGTAGTCTTCCGGGAAATTACTGACCAAAATGATGTTATGATCCTTCAGAACTTAATCAACTCTATATCTAACTGGTGTAAAGTCTGGTTGATGCAACTCAACACAACTAAATTACTTGTCTCCCGCGCAACTTCTTACCCCATTTCCTACTTGCTAGAGAACTCCGCTCTCGAATCCGTAACGCCCTAGGTGTTCACATAACTCCCTCTCTTACTTGGTCTCGTCATATTAGCAAACTAATTAGCAATGCTAACCGCTTGTTAGGTTACCTCCGGCGAAACTTTTAATCTCTTCATGTTTCTTTAAAGTTTCTACTTTACAAAACTCTAGTCCGAAGCTAACTCGAATATGCCGCTTCCATCTGGGACCCAAGCACTGATATATTAACCTCCGCCCTCGAGCTAGTCCAAAATAACTGTGTCCGCTTTATTCTCGGAAACTACAGTCGTACTGCCAGTATCACTTTAATGAAAGAGTCTTTACAGCTTCCGCCACTCGTCTGTTGCCGCAAGTTTACCCGCCTCTTCCACTAAATGTACTACAGTCCCGCCCTGCACCTTATTCTTCCGGCATCATACGTTTCCCCTCATTTCAATAATGCACAAAAGGTGGGAATAATGTCGTGCTTAACGCAAACGGGTTATCAATAATTTATAACCCGCACCTGACAGGACTGGAACCATATTCCGGAATCAGTCATGTCCACTGTTTACTATTCCCAGTTTCATTATGTTTTAAACACATGTTAATTACTGTGCAACTAACCAAGTATCTAATTACGTTTCTTGAATTTTTGTTGTTCCCGCTTGCTTCTCGTCTTTTCAACTAACATTGTTTAAGAAAACAAAGCCTATATTGTATCTCTCTCTTTTTTTTTTCGTATGTCCCACTCTCCTCTGTAATGCCTCTGGCCCTGAGGGTAATACTAATAAATAAACCGTGACACATTGCGGGCGATCACTCAAGTAGGTCACAAGCACGGAATAAGCTTCACCACCTAGGCGATAGCTACACACGTTCTGTAGAAGAATATTGCGGTCATTCGAACTCTTTTAGTAAATTGCCCCTAAGTTGACCGCCAGAAGAACATTGGTGAGCTAGAGAAGGCGGGAAAATGAGAAGTGGCGCGGGGCCGCATTCAAGTTCTCACTTTAGCGTGCCGTGACATCATGAACTTTAACGGCACCTACTCGTACCTAGATAATTTCTTCTGTCGGTAAAGATACTCTACATTGCATTCAGAAAACCCGAATATAAAACTTCGCAAGGTATAAGAGCATTTACCGAGCTACAACAGCGCAAATACGAAAAAAAAAGACAATTGAAACCCGCGGGTCGTCACACTCACGTGCCAACGCCGGGTTCGGGCACACAATGGACAAAAAAAAAGCAACTTTAGTCTTTATTTTTCGTCCTAATAATCATACTGTTACAGCAAAATTAACAAAAATATGTGGATTTTTCTTTTCAATGAATATTTTACTAGTCTAATGGGATTTAGCGTTGTTATTGTCATTGTGTTCACAGAACACGTTCAACCAGAAAATAAATGCGTGCTTCAGAAACGAAAGGCTGGTGGTATAAAGCTATGGAGTCGCGGAGAAAAACCAGCCTTCTAACGGGTGAGGTTAAATCGCAAGCGGAGCTTGCCGTTGGCGATGTAGCCACCGTCTTGCAACGTCGAGGAATCTATGCTTATGCCGGACCCTTCTAGAACGATGTTTGGAAAGGCCGAGCACTTGCAGGCTTTCTTCCACTTGGTTTGATGACACCGTGAGATGTTCTTAGCGGGGTCGGCGGGGTGGATAAGTTCAATGCTGAAGCCCAGAGTCGCGGGCCACGTCAGGAAGTCATCGTACAAGCCTCGCAGCACGCAAGGAGTGAACTCAGCATTGTTCAAGTCAAAGCTCAACAGAAAGCCGGCCAGATATCCGTAGAAATAACCGGACGGACCGGGCAGAGTGAAAGTACGGACAGACCACGTGGTCACGTCGACGGATGCGGTCCACTCGAGAGGCGACGAGACGTTGGTCACGTCGTTGGTGGCAGCGAGCGACGTGACGGCCAGCAGTTGCATGGACCTGGCCAAGTCCTTTCCGGACACCGTTTCCTTCTTGGAGAGTGTCTCTTGAAACAAGTCGATCTTGCGGCTGACTTCGCAGAGTAGACGGCTTCGCGAGCTCGAGGCGGCCTGCGCGTCTTGTGCCCTCGTCCTCTGTTGGGCGAACGTTTCCGCGGCCGCGTTGCACTCGCGTTTTAAAACGGCCGCTGCGGTGCGTTGGCTTTCATCCAGGGCGGTCCTAATCTGCGAGGAGAGTGCGGCCCGGTGTTGAGCCAGTATAGCCCTAGTCTGGACTCCGGCGCGCCTCTCAATGTCTCCCACGTGGGTGCGAACAAAGCCCCAGCTCGGGTGCGACTCTTCGCTCTGGCCTTCATCGTTGAGGCTCCATTCGATGCGAAGGAGGGTATTGTCCATTTGAGAGAGTCTGTACACGACAGAACTGCATCCGTCGCGGCAGAGGTGGTCCTGGAGAACTTCGAGGCTTTCCAGCAAGGACCCGATATGTTCGGCGATCAGTTTGAGTGGTTCTTCCAACTGCACGGTGACCGCGCAAGCTGTTCTAGGCGGTTCTTGGCGTGAACGCTGCGGCAGGCAACCTGAGTGCCTGTGTTCAGCCATATGCCGCTGCCGGAAGGTGATGCCGCAGCGCTGACAGGTCGTGGCGTGGAACCGGCAGTCGTTTTGGAAGTGGTCCACCATGTCGGCCGCTTCGCCTTCGAAACCGCACCCGTTGGGCGTGTTCCAGCAGAGCACTCTGCGAGCCATTAGCTCGGCGCTGCTGAAGTCCATCCACGTGAGGTCTTCTTCTCTGTAGGGCTGCTTGTCCACGGGGCAACAGTGTCCGTATTTCTGCTCGTGCTCGTCGTAGCAGGGTCGGCAGAGCGGGTGGTGGCAGGACAGGATGACCAACGTGGAAGGCACCATTCCGCAGGCGCAGCACATCCTCGTCGAAGGGAAGGCGTTCACAAAGGCGGTGGCGATCCGGTCCAGGGCGGTGCCGAAGCCGAACACCCTTTGTATGGTGGCCCCGACTGTGGAAGTCATCGTGGCTGGCTTGGGCCTTGCTCGCTTCACAGCCGACTGTGGCCGGCGTCTGCAATATAGAGTCACCAAAGGTTGTCGATGATTATACACGTCGAAATAAAGCAGATGCGGCAAATTCCCCGCACAGGCTATCTAGACATTCGAGACGACAGCATGCTTATGACGAACACTCTGCATGATGTACACCCGTGAGCGAAAATATGCGGACCACAGATTGCGCGATAAAGCTGATTTTATCCTCTGCCTGTGAATAGAACTTGAAATTTAGGACTTGGAATTGCGAACTTTCCGGTACACTCGTCAATTTCAGCTTATGCGTGTTAATACGAAGAAATTTCGTTTTCTCCGTGACCCTGTGGTCAGTTTACTTTTGCTAACACGTGTACAGTGCTTAAAAACTGAAACGCGATAGAATAGCAACGAACGGCCTTTACGCGTAATTACATGAAAACGCGACGCGTAATTGATGCCGCATCCGGTTTCTGAGCATGACATAGCTCCAAGTTTGCGTTTTAGAGTCCAAATGAGGTCGCTGTTACAAGCGCAGGGGAACCTGAAAATGAAACAACGCATTGGACTAATAGGGAAATTGTTCGCGTATTATAACTGCGCAAAGTCTGTCGGCCCCACCAATACCTTATTTGAGAATTTACACAGTTGTCGGCAAGCCAAGGAAATTGACATAAACGCGTTACTCCACACTGTCTTTTCATACAGAGAGCGTTAATACAGTTAACCACTTTATAAGGTGCAAAAAAAATATGAAAACACTGATTTCGCGGTTCCCTCTTGTGATATGTACACAATTGCCCTTCCGACCGTTCACAAGTAGTATCAGTGGGATATTACATGCATAATGACATTAGAGAGAATTTCGATAACGTTAACGATATCGGACGCCACTACGGGCTCCGTTAATTTTACGAGAACCATTCCCACCGGTTAACTTATTCTCTTATTATACAATGAAATAATGAATTTATATATTTAGTGCCTGCTTCGCCTATAGTGTCATTACAGCAGGGGTTATACATCCTATGTAGCAGAATATAATTCACACTCAAATATAGCGCACAATGCGCGAAGTAAATCCTCATTGCGCATTATGTAAACATTTACAGGCGGCAAAGAGCATTCCATTCTCATATGGTCCAAAGAAGAAACTGAAACGAATAACGCAGCGCGTCAACTCTAAGAGACAATTCATAAATTTTAAACTATGGCCTCCTCTTTGCGATATATGTGATGGTGGTATAATGTACGCTTCTCTATCTATACCTGTTTTAGAATTATGAATAGCATATGCTGTGGGAAAAAATATTAAAGCCATTTGCTTCGGTCTTTCCATTTCAGCTCAAGTACTCTTACTCTCAAGCATGCTAAGCTATTTAGTATAATTTCGCATTACAAATCGAACTGCCATATTCTAAGCGTTTTCAAGCATGTCGCACTACCCATGCAGTGTGACATGCTTGAAATTGACATACATGATTGACGGGCACGCCTGCCGTATTGAGCTGAACGTGCAAAAAAAAAAAAAAGGACAGACACCAAGACCTGGTCGTGCCAGATAAAGAAAAGGGAAAAACAGAAGAAACACGAAAGAGGAAGAAATAAACTACAAATATTAACACGTGGTGCAATAAGCATGAAATAAAAAAAAGCAAGGCACAATAATGTGGGTGGTTCGGTCCGCTCCCCCACTGGAATAGTGGGCATTCTGTCAACACTACACACGTGTTCGGCTTGCCTATGCCGGGATTCAGTTCTTATTTAGCTAATTTAACTTATGGACAAAGAAACGAGAGGTTTCCCATGTGTTCATTTATGCCGCACGTGATTGTTCTAAATTTGTGGATAAAATAGGACTCTTTGTTCCCGTTCACGAGAAGAGCGGAAGCCTGCCTGGAGAAGAGTGACACGTATTTTGTCAAATAAATGCTCAGGCAGACTAATATGTTTTGAAAATGGGAGATGTGGTAGTGCGCGGGTGTGAGCTCTGTGGTGATTTAGAGGGAGTCTGAAGGCGGTTCCAGTCTGGCCTATATACTGTTGGTCGCAGACTTCACAATGTAGCATGTAGGTCGCATTGTGGCTGTCACAATTTAGAGGTCCCTTAATTTTGAATATGAAATCAGAGGAAGTAGCCTTAGCAAGACAGGTTGAAGTCATGTGCTTGCAGACCTTGCAGCGTGGTTTACCACAAGGTCTGCAGCCTGATTCTATGTTTTGAACCGTGGTTGTTCTAGCTCTGACGAGGATATCTCTTAGTTTCCTTCCCCGGCTAAGCGTGTGCTCAGTTGAAGACAAGCGAAGACAAATTGAAGACAAGCGTGTGCTCAGTTGAATAATATTAAAGTGTTTGGCTAGGATGTTGTTCACGTGCGGTAATGTAGACGAGTAGGTGAGGATAAAGGTTGGTTTGGTTTTTAGTATGGCAGGGGCTTTGAGCCCGTCAAAATTTCATTTCTGTCTAAGGCTTGTGCTCGACGTATAGCATCATCAATAAGACGCTCCGGGTAGTGCCTCGCCACCAGGGCCGTTCTGAGCTCCTTTGCGTGACATTGGAAGTCTTTCTCGTCAGAGCAGATGCGGCGGTATCGGTGGGCCTGTGAATACAGGATGGCCTTCCTGCAATGTTGTGGATGGCAACTTTTGAAATGAAGGTATTGGTGGCGGTCTATTGGCTTCTTATATAAGGTTGTGAATATGCGATTATCTTTAATTTGTGTGTACTTAGATTTAGGTGCACGTTAAAGAACCCCAGGTGGTCCAAATTTCCGGAGTCCCCCACTACGGCGTGCCTCATAATCAGAACTGGTTTTGGCACGTAAAACCCCATAATTTAATTTTTAATTTGTACCGTGACATAATAGCTGTAAGTGAAAGAGATGGACAGATGAACTGAATTAAAATCTGCTACAAATATAAGGAGACTTTCTTCGTCGTGGTGCCAAATAAAGAATATGTCGTCTAAGAACCTTTTGTATAGATGAGCGGCTTCAAACGTCTGGCAGCAAGAAAAGGTTCTTCAAGTGATGCGATAAAAATATTCGCATAATTAGGAGCCATCTTCGTGTCCATTGCCGTTCGGCTTATCTGGAGGAAGTATTTCTCGTCAAATTCGAAGTTATTGTATCCTAGTACTAACCGAAGTAGCGTTGACAGAGGGTCCTCGTCTAGACTTACAGGCGTGTTTGCCTTCATGTAAGCGTTGACTGTTGCGTCAATGTCATCTGGTTTTGGTATGTTTGTGCATAGGGATACTACATCCATTGTCACCAGGAAGCTTTCTTTTGAGATCTCGAGTCCAGTTATTGTGCGAAGAAATTGGTTGATGTCCTGAATGTCAGATGGAATGGTCGGAACTATGCCCTTAATTATGAAGTCCAAGGCGCTTGAAATTCTTACGGTTACCGTGCCGTTGCTTGAGAGCTCAGAATGACAGGCGTGCTCGTCAATCATCTCTGTCAAACACGCTTAACAGCGACCGTGTCAATGACATGTCTACTGCCACATTTGACGGCAATGCACCAGGCACGTTGTCGATCTGGCAAAAGCGGGTGTAACGGGGACCGCATCAAAGACCTGCCCACTGCCAATGATGACAGGAACGCGTCATGCAGAACCCCGTTACCACCAAGTAACCTCTCTGGCCATCGGCTCTCTCCCTCATGTTTTTTTATTTTCTGTTTTCTCTCTCTCCTCTCTCTTTTTGGCGCCTTCTTTCTCTGCCTGAAGATATAAAAAGGCTGTTGCGAGAATTTCTTCTATCCCTTGAAAAAGGTCGGTCCACCGACCGAAACTGTTGGGTAAATGAGCCAAAGATGACCACGAAGTTTTGCTTCTCATTTTATACATACATACATACATACATACATACATACATACATACATACATACATACATACATACATGGTGTCCCAGCTATCACGCAGCACGATTTTAAAAAAGAACGGCATTACGCGAAGCAGACCTAGTGTGTATTGTTTCCAGTACAGTGGAGTTGCCGCCAGTAATTTTTTCGTTACTGACACTTAATTAGGCTAATTGCAATTAATTATCTAACTCGCGAAGTACTGTCGTAATTATCAAAGTGTCAATGAGAAAGTTGTAGAGCAACATTGAAAAACTACCGATACAGCTTTCTGTTGCTCAATACGTGGTGCATAGAAGTGTTTTTCCGAGCGTGAAAGAAGCTCGCAAATGCATGCAAAGTGCCTTGAGCGGCCAGCCGCGCGGCAATTCTGCGTGTATTCGCGGGCTTCTTTCACACTCGGAAAAACGCATTCACTGCTTAGCCCTAAGGGCAACACAAAGCAATGTCATACGAAGTAAGGTGAGCGGCTTTGGTAGCAATATGAATTGTAGTATAATACATGAGCTTAGTAAGTAAGAAGCTGTACGTGATGCGGTGTAGGCAGACCGACGTGAAGGGAGACTCGATGACCACGACAAGGCGCGTGTGAAACGCCTGCGTACAACGCTCACATCGGCAACGCACGCTTCGCTACGACGCCGTTTGAGCAGAGCGTTAGGTTTCGTCTGCTGCTTGCGTTGTCGTTCTACAGCCACGCTGATAGCGCGCGGCCGGCGTCTATGGAAGACGCGCGTGTCAAACAGTTTCACCCGAAAGGCGAAGCATCAATTGCAATAGCAAATTAGCCGAGAGCTATACGAAGTAAGGATAGTAGTTTTATCAGCTGTACAAACTTCGACATCACCAGCAACGCTGGTGAGGGACGGGAGCAGCACCAGCAACGCTCCCTCCCGTCCCCCCGCGGCCTTTCGCGCGACGGAAGTCGCGTTTGCTCTTTATAAATGGTGATTGTTAAGGAGGAAAGAGATGCGTATTTGTGCAGCCCTTCAGGGAGCATGGCGCAGAACGCGCGTGTGCCTTCCGCCGTGCGTTCGCTCCCCGTGAAAGTGCGCGTGCCTCGCGCCCTTTCACTCGCAACAGCATACGGCGCACGGCGACAATTTCATCGCCGTTGACGTCATACGGAACCTCACGGCGACGGCAGAAATCCGCTTTGGTGTGTCCATATAATTGCTATCGCAATAAAACACCCAGGTACAGTGCACTAGTTGCGCGTTAAAGAACCCTGCAGGTAGTCAAAATTTCAACCGGCGCCCCACACTATACGGCTTGCCTCATAATCAGATCGTGGCCCGTCAGATCGAGAATTTATTTTTTTCTACATATTTCGGCACGAAGTAACCGACGTTAATTTGAGGGCTATAAGAAAGGCCCTAAAATAAGTGCTGCGGTTTAATTTTGACCTACCAGGGATGTTCATTGGACATCCAAAGAAAGCACTGTACTCGATTAACTGTCGAGAATGGAACACTGGAAGGAGACAAGACGAGAGCTCGCCTTTGTTTTGTCTCCCCTCCGGTGTTGCTTTGCTTCGCGCTACCATTCTCCACAGTAAATGGGACGTCCCAAACTCCGATCCCCTTCTAAACTGTACGCGAGAAGTTTTGTGTTCTGCCTTCGTCGATATGCGGTCGCCGCCGTCTGGACCCGAACAAGGAACCTCGTGCCGCGCGAGTTAAAATTAAAAAATACAAAATCCCTTGCAAAGAGTGACATATAAAATACAATATCCATTTACAAAGAGTGACATTAGTAAACTATAAAATGTTTAATGAAAGGCCGTTAGTTTCATTTATAACTCTTACAAACACACATCCATCGCCCAGCTCCTTGGACTAAGTGTACTGCCGTCTGTAGTACAAAGAAACCGTAAATGCCCGCTTAAACTTCTGTTTCAACTAATCAGTGGTCATTACGGAATCGACGCATAACATATTCTCACTTATTCTACTGGTTATACCACACGGAAACGGTACTTCCGGTCCGTAACACCCTTTCTTCAAAGAAATAATTGTTGCAACTATTCCTTAGTTTGCTAGGATTGTCACCATTCTGACGACATTGTAAAACAATAATCCCTGTGATTATTCTAATAAGACTTAAATTAACCATGCTTTTTTGTTGTTGTTGCTCACGTAAATTGATCTCATCACTCTCAATTTCTTTCTTTTTTAAATGAATATTTGTAATTCCATCTTATATATGCTTATTGTGCTTCCAAATACGTATCCACCCGGTAAAGATCTTGGCAACAAGACTGCAGTATTATTAACAAACAAACAAATAAATAAATAAATAAATATTGGGCAACAACTCACCCGACGGCGGTCCACGAAGTGGCGACGCTCAAGGAGTCACACGTGACACGAACAAAAACTGCTTGGGCGCACGCGACCCTTGCTCCTCTCCTCACAACTGAGAACTGACTCGCGTGGACGCTTTCCTTGGTGCATCTTTGAGACCGAAGTGCCCGTGTGACGCCGCTGCAGAAAGTAGTGCCACATATCGCGCGCATTTTGCTATCATGAAATACAGATCTAAAGAAGCGCTTCATTTACCGTAGGATGCAAATTGAAGAGATACACAATGTTTTCGAGTCACTATCTTTGCGACGGTGCCGAAATGGCGGTCGTCGCACCTTTTACGCGCATCTCGCAAAAGCAAAATGGCGTCCGCGTCGTTTTCCGGCGCCCGTTTGTCTTCCCAGAAGCCGATGACAGACTTCAACGACGAAGCAGACGAGAAAACTGGAGCGTAGTTTTTTTATGCCGGCCGATTTAATTGTCGCTGCTTTCGTGAATTGGAGCTACGCAAAATCAGAGGACATCGTAAGCGACGATTATTTCGCCCAGGCGCAGGGCAAGGCCGGACTCCTCATAAACTAAAAGCCCGACTGGTGGTGGGCTTCACAAACGTGGCGAGCTGCCCTACTGGAAAGTCGTTGAGGATATGATGCGTAAACATTGCAACAGAATTACCCGTCTGGTTGGAAAAAATTGATTAAGACTTAGAGATTGACTCCCTTACCAAATAAGGAAATTTACTAGCCCGACGTTTCGGAACCAATTCGGCTCCTTCTTCAGGGGGTATTCTTCGGAGGTGGCGGTGTGCCGCTTTTAAAAGGTCCATCGTAAGAAAGAAGAGGAAGGGGGAGAGAGCGTAACGTGGGGAGACACTTGACAGGGCACCTGTTCTTGACAGACGAAAGAGGTGATAGGTGGCGGGGGAACGAGATGTTTTAGTGTTGGCGACCTAGAGCGGGGCGCCCTTTCTCCCTTTCGTCGCGTCTGCAAGGCCATGGATATACAAAGAAGGAAGGATGCCCTTCACGCGGTTTACATTACCCGCCGTATTCTGAGTATGCCATGACTCCAGTAGTAGCCTTTTTCGCCTGTTGGTCTCTGTTTGAAGGATTTGGGTTTCTTGGAAAGAAATCTTGTGGTCGGTGTCTTCGGAATGTTCGGCGACGGCGCTGCATATTCGGTTGAATTTTCTGACGTCATATTCGTGTTGTCTGATTCTTTTAGATTTTTGGTTTCCCCAATGTACGACGCCGGACAGTCGGCACAGATGATTTTATATACGACGCCTTGAGCTTTTTCTTTTGGTGGACGGTCTTTTGGTTTAGAAATGAGGATATTCAACGTGTTCATCGGTTTGTGCGCGACTTTTAGGCCTTCTTTTTTTAATATTCGGCTGAGAGCTTCGCTGGTACCTTTGACGTATGGGATGGACACGCGTTTCTGTGCTCGAGGGGAAGGAAACGGTTGGAGGTCTCGTAGTTTTTTTTTTTTTTTTTTTTTTTTGTCGGGTGGTTTTTTGAATGAATTCCGTTGTATAGCCATTCCTTTTATGTTCGTTGAGAACCGTTCTCCTTTCTTTCTTTTGATTTGATTCCAATGTGCAATGAGTTTCGGCTCTTTTTAATAAAGAATTTGCGACCGATGCCTTGTGGTTTGCCGGATTTGCCGGATGTGGTTTGCTGTTCTTGACAGCGCACCTGTAAAGAACAGGTGCCCTGTCAAGTGTCTCCCCACCTTACGCTCTCGCCCCCTTCCTCTGCTTCTTACGATGGACCTTTTAAAAGCGGCACACCGCCACCTCCGAAGAATATCCCCTGAAGAAGGGGCCGAATTGGCTCCGAAACGTCGGGTTAATAAATTCCCTTATTTGGTTGGAGTCAATCTCTAAGTCGTTGAGGATATGATGCGGCGACTCGAACACTGATGGGGCACACGAAGTGGCCCAGAAAACGGGCAAAACGGCCACTACAATTAACATCCTGGTTTTCTTTTGTTTGTTTGTTTTTTCTCTCTCTCTACAGAATGTTTTTTTTTTCTTTTCTTTTTCTGTAACTTGGAGGTCAGATCCCGGCCTTATCTCTCCGTAGACCGCACGATACCACTGATCTCCACTAGGTTAGATCAGTCACGGATACCAAAAGAAAGGCCACATCGATCATCGTCATTATCATCATCTGATGTTGGCATCAGGCGTCACTCAAATAATCTGGGCTATCAGATCTGGCATATCATTGCAGAAGGGATCCGTACTATCTCGTTTCAAACAGAAATAGTTTTCAAAACTGGTAACCAGTTGAGGCGAGGATTAGCAGCGGCCTTCCATATCAGGTAAATCGGACATGTATGCGTGATAAGGGATTTGCGTTTACCTATTATTTACACAAGTGTTCGTTTGGCATTCGAACAATATTTTATGTTTGCTTACGATTAACTATCACTATCGTGTGTTTTCTTTCTTTTTTTATCTCCTGTTTTTTTTTTTTCCTTTCTTGCTCCATATGCGCGATTACTTTGCTGTTTATATGTATATGTGAACATTGTTCGACGAAAATTCTTCCTTTGCGAGCAAATGCGAAAACACCCGTGTACTTAGATTTAGGTGCACGTTAAAGAACCCCAGGTGGTCCAAATTTCCGGAGTCCCCCACTACGGCGTGCCTCATAATCAGATTGTGGTTTTAGCACGTAAAACCCCATATTTAATTTTTTTGCAAGGGAACAAGAATTCAGGATCGCCAGTCAGCCTCTAGAGTCTGTAAAGTAGTACGTTTATCTAGGTCAGTTACTCACAGGGGACCCCGATCACGAGAAATAAATTTACAGAAGAATAAAATTGGGTTGGAGTGCATACTGGAAGCATTGCCAAATCCTTACTGGGAGCTTACCACTGTCGTTGAAAAGAAAAGTGTGCAATCATTGCATTCTACCGTTGCTACCATATCGGGCAGAAACTTGGAGGTTAACAAAGAAGCTCGAGAACAAGTTAAGGGCCGCACGAAGAGCGATGGAACGAAAAATGTTAGGCTTAACTTTAAGAGACAGGAAGAGAGCGGTGTGGATGAGAGAGAAAACGGGGATAGCCGATATTATAGTTGACATTAAGAGGGAGAAATGGAGCTGGGCAGCCCATGTAATGCGTAGGATGGATAACCGGTGGACCATTAGAGTTACAGAATGGATAGAAAAAAAAAGGGGGGGGGGGGCGCAGTCGAGGACGGCAGAGAGAGAGAGACGATTATTAAATAAAGTAAATTGTACATGCATTAAAATGCAACCCGAGTGGTTTTTCCGGTGAGGTGCCAAGATTAGGTTAATGGTTTTCCTTCTTGTAAGGTAGATGAGCAAGCTGTCATATCTAGCTTTGCGGTGTTGAGGGGTCCCTCTTGGAAGGATCCAGTCATCGAGTGTGACGACTGAGCTCTGCAGCCCAGCAAGGGAGATTATTCGCAGTGAGGATAGGCCATAGCAAGTCGTGTGCTGTGGCTGGCACATCCGTGCCGGTGCGTAGACGGCGGAGTGCCACGCGTTCCCGGCGTGGAAGCCCAGGAGGGAGGGGGTCATGGCCTTCGGGCAGAAGCGCTTGTAGAGCAAGCTCTCTATGCTGTCGGAGCTGCGGGTGAGCATCGACAGCGGCGACATCTTCTGCCGATTGGGCTGCAACGGAAAACTAGGTGGGGCGATGAAGTTTGGAAATTTGCAGGCGCAAGTTGGAATCAGCTAGCGCAAGACAGGGGTAATGGGAGATAGCAGGGAGAGGCCTCCGTCCTGCAGTGGACATAAATATAGGCTGATGACGATGACGACGAGGACGTACATTACCATGCGCATTTCGAGAATTTCCCTGTCCATCCCATAGACATGTAGGGCCCCTCGTGTCTGTCCTGGTTTACTGCTTCGCCCTTGCAACGAAATTAACCGAATACCGACGTGCCCGTCATGGCACCCTTCTTGACCGTACCTTAGTTGAGGAAGTGCTCTGTCAACGTCACATTTGCCGTTTTCAACGCATAGCAACGTGAGCGCTGCGTTCACCTCCCAGCGCACCAGCACCACCGTTTACATGTGCGCGACGTGTGGCACATGTATTCATGTAATATAACGTCATGTGATTGTCATATTGATGTAATAACGCGGTTACCAAAGAGGCAACAAGTTTTCGTTCACTAAGGGCCGGAAAGCGCTTAATTTGTTATTTAGACGCTTAATTTGCACTATTTCTTCGCATTCCAAAGCACTTTGGTCCCTGATTTATCGTATCTGCGTGGTGTAATTAAACGATCATTCGGCGCTCTGTTTTGACGTAAAATATTGTCAGCCTATAAACCGGAGAATCAAAAAGAGCCTTCGCAATTACAACAAAGCCAACTTTGAAGCTATTAATAATGAACTGCATAGATTTCTAAACGTTTTCTGAGATGATTTCGGAAGTCGAACAACCGAGACTAGATGGAATACGTTTACAACGTAAGTGCATGAAATAATTGACAGACACGCACAGCTGCAACGCAAAAAGATTAGCACAAGTGACCGATCGGGTATCTAAAGTGCCACATGATTCATGTTTCAGAGACATGACACTCTCTCGTTTCCGGCGTGCTAGGGCACAACAGCGTCGCCTGCCGCTATTAATCTTATCGGTCACTTGCGTCAATCGTTTTCCGCTGCAACTGTATATCTATGCGCACTATTTCTTCGCATTGCAAAGCACTTTGGTATAACTCGCATTTAAAACGACTTTGTAACGAAAAAAAATGCTCTATCGCTCTGCCACGCATTCTCCCTACGGAAAGCAGCAGTAGGTCGCATATGTGAAAGCGAATAATGATTATGTCTTCGCATTGAAACGTTCTCGTAAAAATTTCCTACAAAACACTTTGCCAACTATACTCAGTAATGATCCAAAAAAGTTGCAGTGGCTTAGCTCGGCTTAGCCATGATTTATTTATTTATTTTAATCATACTGTCAACCCTCTGTTGAGGGTTCTTACAGGGAGGGTTTTAAATACAGACAAATCATATATACAGGTACATCAAGTAGAAGCGAAATCAGAGAAATACGGGTTCAACGATTTTTCAAATTCACAAACATCACTGGCATTTGCCACAAAGCTTGGTAACGCATTCCAAAGTTCAATCACGGCGGGGAAAAAAGAATAGCGGAACACATCACTGTGAGCAAAGTATGGTCTCAAAACATATTGGTGATTGGCACGACTGCTTCGTTTCCCTGGGAGTTGCACGTACTCATCTTTGTTAATTTTCAAATGACCATGTAGTATCCTGAAAAACACTTTGAGCCGATTCCTTTTCCTTCGTGTTTCTAGTGTTTCCAATTCACATGACTGCAACATCTGTGTGACAGAATCTAATCTGCGGTACTTTGCGCATATGAAGCGCGCAGCACGACGTTGAACTTTTTCTAGCCTTGTAGTCAATGCGTTTTGATGAGGGCTCCAGATGACTGAGGCATATTCAAGTAACGGCCTAACAAAAGTTTTGTAAGCTATCAGCTTTACATCTCGCGAAGCTTGATGTAGTTTTTGCCTTAAGAAACCTAGTTTCTGGTTCGCTTTCGAGCACACATTTTCTATGTGCGTATGCCATGTCAGATTATGCGTGACTGTAACACCCAAATATTTAAACTGGTTAGCACGAACTAACAAATTACCATCGATGTAATAGTTAAAAGGTAGGACGTTTACTTTTCTAGTCATATGTGTGTATGTTGATTTAGAGTAGTTTATTTTCATTCCCCATAAATTACACCATTGACTGAAATTTTCTAAACAACGACTAATTCTGAGTTGATCCTGAACATTGGTTACGGTAGAATAAATTAGGCAGTCATCTGCAAAAAGCTTCAGTTTCACCGGTTGTTCAACAACACATGGGATATCGTTGATATATATATATAAGAAATAACAGTGGACCCAACACCGATCCCTGAGGAACACCTGATAGCACTTGGAGTGGACTCGACAAACTGCCATCTAAACTTACGGTCTGTTTGCGATCATTTAAGTATTCTTTTATCCAAAGCACTAGCCTTTCATCGATACCTATTTCTCTCAGTTTAAAGATCAGCTTATCATGCGGCACTTTATCAAAGGCTTTTGCAAAATCTATACAAATGACGTCAATCTGGTGCTTCTCGTCTAAGGCTGCAGCGAGATCATGAACCACTTCGATTAATTGTGTATTGGTGGATAGTCCAGTACGGAAGCCATGCTGGTATGAGTAAAGTAATCTATTCTCTTCTAGAAATTTTAAGATGTGTTTTGCGATGATGTGCTCCAGAAGTTTACAACTGATACATGTGAGTGAAATGGGACGGTAATTATTTACAAGCGTGCGATCACCGCCTTTGTACACTGGTATAACTACGGCCCTGCGCCAGTCCTTGGGTAATGAATGCGTATGTAATGATTTCTCGAAATTATCGTTAGGTAGTAGGACATCCACTCGGCATAGCGTTTCAGAAAATCAGCAGAAACCCCGTCGGGTCCACTAGATTTTTTTGCATCTAAATTCAGCAGCAATTCGAATACTCCCTCTTGTTTGATTACAAGATTTTCCATTGGATAATGTATAATATACTGTAAATGCTCGCCTGTATTCGCGTTTGTGTTGTTAGTAAACACAGACTGAAAGAAGTAATTGAAATGCTCAGCAATGTCGGCAGTCTTTGTTAACGTTCCAGTGCCTTTTACGATTTCTTCAATTTTATCTTTCCTACTGCTGAGATATCTCCAGAATTTTTGTGGAGAACTTTTTAGGAACCCTGTCAGTGTTTTTTCAAAGAACTGCTTTTTGGATTGTGTCAGAGTACGTCTTAATTCTGCACGAAGTCTCGCTATTTCGTCCGAACCCTTTTTCTTTTTACGCAGTCGTTTTAGCTTTCTTTTCATGTGAATAATACCGCGGGTAATCCAAGGACGGCGCTGTTTAGACTTCTTTTTTTTGAGTTGGCACAAATCGGTCCACACAATGTTTTACTACATCCTTAAATTCATGCCATAGCTCATCTACAGATTTTTCCTTTGCGTGGTGCTCAAATTGGCCGAACGAAAATTCCAAAAAATCTAAAATTGAGTTGTCATCTGCACGTTTGTAGTTTTTTATCGTAATTACAGTAGAGTATTTCTTATGGGGCACATTGCTAGCGGTCACATTCACTACAATCATTTTGTGATCAGAAATACCGTCCTCAATTGTCAACAAATGATTTTCTATATTATTGGATAGGAACACTAGGTCCAACAATGACCGCGACCTAGAAGTTATTCTTGTATCCTGTTGAACGATTTGATTCAGATTAAAAGAAAACATTAAATCTAGTAGTTTATCAGCGCTGGATGCTTCAACGCCGCTGCAAGCTAGGTCCTGCCAGTTAATGTGTGGTAAATTGAAGTCTCCGGCCATAATTAACCGTGTGTTCCTATGTACATTGTCGCACAAGAATGCGCTCAGTTGGTTTAGCATGTCCAGGGAAGTCGCAGGTGGCCGATATATTGCACCGACGAGATAAACAACACCTTGAAAAGAAATCCTGCACCAAACTGTTTCAGGGATGTCACTATCAATTAGGGTCGCATGGACAGAATTTTTTATTATGATACACACTCCTCCGCCACGTGAATCGCGGTCCTTCCTAAACATTTGGTAACCAGGGGGAATAATTACGTCATTTTGTATACCACAGTGCAGCCAGGTTTCTGTTATCAAAACCATATGAGGGCTCTGTGAAAGCAGTAGAAATTCCAGATCAGTTATTTTGTTAACGATGCTGCGTGCGTTTAAAACAAGAAAACATAGCTATGACGTAGGTGACGAGCTGGGCGTCACCATCGAACTTCCTGAATCGTCCAAGTTAGGCGGGCGGCTAGCCGTATCAACTTTTTTCTGTTTTTCTTTACCGGATCTACTTTCTTCGTGTCCACATAGTGTGCGCTTATCTTGTGTGAGGTCCCAAGTGTACATTTTGTCTTTTATTTTAAGTTTATCGTAGATAAGCTTGACTTTCGTGCCTTTTGACCGATCCGATGCTGCACTTTCCCATAGCTTTCTTCGTATTTCCGCTGTTTCTTTAGCATAGTCTTGGCTGACACGAACATTAGTGCCCTTCAGTTTAAAACAGTTCTTTAGTACACTGTCCTTTTCCCTGGAATCAAGGAACTTCATAATTGGTCTTGACCTATCCGGATTCGCTTTTCCAATACGGTGAATTCTCTCAACTGTCCTGACGGGGACCCCCAAAGTATTGTCAAAAATACCGTCTAGGACCTGTTCTCTGAGTTTAATTTCTGTTTCATCAGCACTTTCACTGATTCCAAATACTAGGAGGTTGTTACGCCTACTTCTGTTTTCATACTCGATTAACTTCAATGCTTGCTGTTGGACAACAGATTCCAATTTTTCAATTTTGTTGCTCATCTCCTCAAACAAAGTCAGAATACCCTGTAACTTATCAGTTTTAGCATTAACAGCCGCAACTTCCTCTCTTGTTTGGTCCATCTTGCGGTCTCCAACCTCCTGCTTATCAATAATAACCTGCAACATTTCATTAACCTTCGGCCCAGGGTTCTGTTCTATGTCACCGGACACAAGCAACAACATGAGCATCGACCAGCAGTCAGACAAAATTGCAGAACACTTTTGAGGGCACGGCATGACCAACAAAAACCTATTATCACTACGATAAGCAGGCAAATTACCACGCTGACTAACCTGCACAAGCAGTAATGGCGATTTAGGCATGCTGTCCGCCAGCAAGCTGCCGTGCCCTCTGAAGAAATCGATGCCGGGATGCGCCTTTTCTAGGTTGTCCAGCGATGACGTCACTCCTGTGGGGTAGGCGTTGACAAGTAGACGGTCCGCAGTGTCATTGCCACGTTGCGGCACATCGAAGAATCCTGGTTGAGTCCCGTTGTTTGCTGTAGATACCACGGCGAAAAACCACGGCAAAACCTGCACAAGCAGTAATGGCGATTTAGGCATGCTGTCCGCCAGCAAGCTGCCGTGCCCTCTGAAGAAATCGATGCCGGGATGCGCCTTTTCTAGGTTGTCCAGCGATGACGTCACTCCTGTGGGGTAGGCGTTGACAAGTAGACGGTCCGCAGTGTCATTGCCACGTTGCGGCACATCGAAGAATCCTGGTTGAGTCCCGTTGTTTGCTGTAGATACCACGGCGAAAAACCACGGCAAAACCTGCACAAGCAGTAATGGCGATTTAGGCATGCTGTCCGCCAGCAAGCTGCCGTGCCCTCTGAAGAAATCGATGCCGGGATGCGCCTTTTCTAGGTTGTCCAGCGATGACGTCACTCCTGTGGGGTAGGCGTTGACAAGTAGACGGTCCGCAGTGTCATTGCCACGTTGCGGCACATCGAAGAGACCTGGTTGAGTCCCGTTGTTTGCTGTAGATACCACGGCGAAAAACCACGGCAAAACCTGCACAAGCAGTAATGGCGATTTAGGCATGCTGTCCGCCAGCAAGCTGCCGTGCCCTCTGATTTACGTAGGGTTAGCAAAGGTTCAGCTGATTATTCATAGCTTTCCTGGTTGTCTAGATTGTCAAGGATTAGCTTGATTGTCATGCTTACTGCTGCTCCAATGACACGCACGCGGTATACGTATTATGTGGCACATGTATATAGCCTTCATCTGTTCATTCCTCCTACGCTCAACCGCTAATTGCCAGGCAACTACTTCGGGATCCGATGAGTCAAGCTTCTCTGTTCTTCTGCGCTGTTGAGCAGCATTTGCGCTCTCCTTCTCCATGGCTATACCACACTGGCAAACGCCAGTCAGAAGCGCAGTGTCAGACGGCGACTGCACAGCGAGCGCGCGCCAGCGCCAGTGCGTCTACCACCAAATGCTACCACGGCTACGACGTCACTCCTCTGGAATGCGCAGACCGGCGGCGGTGAGTCGCGCGCGGCGGCGGCGGAGTGCGCGAGAGGTGCCGGCTCCGGTGCGCAAGCCGTGTGACATCACTGATCCTTGCGCATGCGCAGCACGGCTCTTGATGTGCCGCGCGAAACGGGCTTGGCTAGGCCAGTGTAGCTAACGCTACAAAAAGTTTTGGCGAACCATTAACCCCGACCGTAAATTACTTGACTCTGCTGGGGAAGCAATCTCTGTTGCCGACTGCCCTAGTGTTAAATTATGTATATTGTCTTAATTTTGTTACAACCTCGTGTACAACATTTGTCAACGTGCAGTGTTTTGATTGTTTAACTATGGATCCACGAATTATTCAAACCCTTGGCATCTAAAAAGATATCGAATCATTAAAAGTGTCCTCAAGCCCAGGAATTGATCTCATCAATGCTAATTTCTAATCAAAGAACTACCAAACTATATTGTAGTATTATTCTATCCGAGATATTCCAACAATCAATTGATGAGTTCATGCTGCCATCCGACAGGAAAGTTGGGAAAGTGGTTCCAGTTAATAAATCAGGAAGTACAAAATCACCTTTAAAATACAGCCCTATTTCATACACTAGTATTCCGTGTAAAATCCTCTAACATGTCGTTTACACAAACATCGTTAACTTCCTTGATGCTAACTCGTTCTTTTCAAAGGCTCAACATGGTTTCCGTCTATTCCTTACCTGCATGTCAAACACAGCTGGTTTCCTTCACGCACAAACTACACAAAGTTCTTGATCGCCGTCCTATAGCTGACTGTGTTTTCCTAGATTTCGCAAAAGCTTTCGAAAAAAGTTTGCAGCAGTTTTCTTCTTTTTAAATTGAGCAAATTGAACATTGATGGGAAACTACTGTCTTGGATCGAATATTTTCTATCCGGAGGCTCACAATTCGTGTCTGCTAACGCTTTAAATTCCCCATTTAGGCCAGTTCATTCTGGCGTACGCCAAGGTTCAGTATTCGGCCCTCCTCTGTTTCCCATCTATATTAATGACTTGCCGTGACCTCTAACATTTACTTATTCACCAATATTTGTGTAGTCTTCAGAGAAATTACTGACCAAAATGATGTTATGATCCTTCAAAACTAAATCAACTCTATATCTAACTGGTGTAAAGTCTGGTTGATGGAACTGAACACACCTAAATTACTTGTCTCCCGCACAACTTCTTGCCCCATTTCCTACTTGCTCGAGAACTCCGCTCTCGAATCCGTAACGCCCTAGGTGTTCACATAACTCCCTCTCTTACTTGGTCTCGTCATTTTAGCAAACTAATTAGCAATGCTAACCGCTTGTTAGGTTACCTCCGGCGAAACTTTTAATCTCTCCGTGTTTCTTTAAAGTTTCTACTTTACAAAACTCTAGTCCGAAGCTAACTCGAATATGCCGCTTCCATCTGGGACCCAAGCACTGATATATTAACCTACGCCCTCGAGCTAGTCCAAAATAACTGTGTCCGCTTTATTCTCGGAAACTACAGTCGTACTGCCAGTATCACTTTAATGAAAGAGTCTTTACAGCTTCCGCCACTCGTCTGTTGCCGCAAGTTTACCCGCCTCTTCCACTAAATGTACTACAGTCCCGCCCTGCACCTTATTCTTCCCGCATCATACGTTTCCCCTCGTTTCAATCATGCACAAAAGGTGGGAATAATGTCGTGCTTAACGCAAACGGGTTATCAAGAATTTATGCCCCGCACCTCACAGGACTGGAACCATATTCCGAAATCAGTCATGTCCACTGTTTACTATGCCCAGTTTCATTATGTTAATTACTGTGCAACTAGCTAAGTATCTAATTACGTTTGTTTTCGGTCAAGTGCTTGAATTATTGTTGTTCCCGCCTGCTTCTCATCTTTTCAGATAACATTGTCTAACAAAACAAAGCCTATATCGTAAGTCTTTTTTTTTTCTTTTTTTCATAGGTTCCACTCCCCTCTGTAATGCCTCTGGGAGGTCGCAAGCAAGGAATAAGCTTCACCACCTACGCGATAGCTACACACGTTCTTTAAAAGAATATTGCGGTCATTCGACCTCTTTTAGTAAATTGCCCCTCTGTCAGAAAGGACTCTCTTACTGCGAGAAGAATATTGGTGAGCTAGAAAAGGCGGGAAAATGAGAAGTGGCGCCGCCGCCTTGAAATTCCCGCTTTAGCGTGCCGTAATATCATGAACTTTTACGGCACCTACTCCGGCCTAGATAATTTATTTTGTCAGTACATTGCATATTTTGTCTACATTGCATTCATAAAATCCGAATATAAAGCTTCGCAACGTATAAGGGCATTTCCCGAGCTACAACAGCTCAAATACGAAAAAAAGACAATTGAAACCCGCGGGTCGTCACACTGACGTGCCAACGCCGGGTTCCGGCACACAATGGACAAAAAAAAGGAACTTTAGTCTTTATTTTTCGTCCTAATAATGATCCTGTTACAGCAAAATTAACAAATGTGGATTTTTCTTTTCAATTAATATTTCACTAGTCTAATGGGATTTAGCGTTGTTATTGTCATTGTGTTCGCAGAACACGTTCAACCAGAAAATAAATTCAGAAACGAAAGGTGGTGGTATAAAGCTATGGAGTCGCGGAGAAGACCAGCCTTCTAACGGGTTAGGTTAAATCGCATGCGGAGCTTGCCGTTGGCGATGTAGCCACCATCTTGCAACGTCGAGGAATCTATGGTTATGCCGGACCCTTCTAGAACGATGTTTGGGAAGGCGGAGCACTTGCCGGCTTTCTTCCACTTAGTTTGATCACGCAGTGTGATGGTGTTAGCGGGGTCGCCGGGGTGGGTAAGTTCAATGCTGAAGCCCAGGGTTGCGGGCCACGTCAGGAAGTCATCGTACAAGCCTTGCAGCACGCAAGGAGTGAACACGGCATTGTTCAAGTCAAAGCTCAACAGAAAGCCGGCCAGATATCCGTAGAAATAACCGGACGGACCGGGCAGAGTGAAAGTACGGACAGACCACGTGGTCACGTCGACGGATGCGGTCCACTCGAGAGGCGACGA
>NC_051158.1:14360299-14389431 GCF_013339745.2 Dermacentor silvarum
TCCCAACTTACGTCTCGCCCTTCTCTGCTTCTACGGTGGACCTTTTAAAAGCGGCACACCGCCACCTCCGAAGAATATCCCCTGAAGAAGGGGCCGAATTGGCTCCGAAACGTCGGGTTAATAAATTCCCTTATTTGGTTGGAGTCAATCTCTAAGTCGTTGAGGATATGATGCGGCGACTAGAACACTGATGGCGCACACGAAGTGGCCCAGAAAACGGGCAAAACGGCCACTAGAATTAACATCCTGGTTTTCTTTTGTTTGTTTGTTTGTTTTTCTCTCTCTCTCTACAGAATGTTTTTTTTTTTTCTTTTTCTGTAACTTGGAGGTCAGATCCCGGCCTTATCTCTCCGTAGACCGCACGATACCACTGATCTCCACTAGGTTAGATCAGTCACGGATACCAAAAGAAAGGCCACATCGATCATCGTCATTATCATCATCTGATGTTGGCATCAGGCGTCACTCAAATAATCTCGGCTATCAGATCTGGCATATCATTGCAGAAGGGATCCGTACTATCTCGTTTCAAACAGAAATAGTTTTCAAATCTGGTAACCAGTTGAGGCGAGGATTAGCAGCGGCCTTCCATATCAGGTAAATCGGACATGTATGCGTGATAAGGGATTTGCGTTTACCTATTGTTTACACAAGTGTTCGTTTGGCATTCGAACAATATTTTATGTTTGCTTACGATTAACTATCACTATCGTGTGTTTTCTTTTCTTTCTTTTTTTATCCCTTGTTCTTTTTTCTTTTTTTCCTTTCTTGCTCCATATGCGCGATTACTTTGCTGTTAATATGTATATGTGAACATTGTTCGACGAAAATTCTTCCTTTGCGAGCAAATGCGAAAACACCCGTGTACTTAGATTTAGGTGCACGTTAAAGAACCCCAGGTGGTCCAAATTTCCGGAGTCCCCCACTACGGCGTGCCTCATAATCAGATTGTGGTTTTGGCACGTAAAACCCCATAATTTAATTTTTTTGCTAGGGAACAAAAATTCAGGATCGCTAGTCAGCCTCTAGAGTCTGTAAAGTAGTACGTTTATCTGGGTCAGTTACTCACAGGGGACCCCGATCACGAGAAATAAATTTACAGAAGAATAAAATTGGGTTGGAGTGCATACTGGAAGCCACGGGCGTAGCCAGAAATATTTTTCGGGGGGGGGGGGGGGGTTCATCGGCCCGACCGGGGGGGGGGGGGGGGGAGCAAGCGTCTGCTTTCCACTACGTGACGTGATCGATAATAAGTATTGGTAGTTTAAGCACACTCGATATATAGATATATATCAAAGACATGGGACCCCCCCCCTTCTCGCGTGTGTGTGTGGCACTGTGTGCTTGTGAAGAAATTAAGTAAAAAGTAATGTAAGCTCAGTAAAATAGAGTAAGTACGACAGGTACAGTGGGCGTTTGGAGCAACCGTCTCCCATCGCGCCACTGAATGGACCAGTCTTCGAAAACGCATCATTGAGACGACCCGCCCGATCGGAGAAGACATCATTAATTGTTAATCTCCGTTAAGCGCAGATGGCGTTGTCCTCGTCGGGGCGAAGTGCGTTTCACAGGTCAAGGACGGCTATACATGTGAAAATGCACGTGTTACCAGGCTATACCTACACCCATAGCAATAGCTTGTTCGCTGCGTCTTTGCGCTAGAAAACTTAAATACGCGCAAAAACGAGTATGGCTTTTTCTTTTTTTTTTTTTTTTTTTTTTTTTTTTTACGAAGCTTTCGTCGCCTTGCATCTCCTGCGGCAAGTGCATGGGCCGCTGTGTCTTCCGCTGTGTGCGAGCGTGCAGCCGTCATTTGCCTTTACGTCAACAGATTCAGAATTGTACAGAATATTTCACCGCACTGCATAGTTATGGCATGTGTACGCATTTTAAGTAGTGCGTGCGAGTCATTTCTGCTTCACTTAGGCCGGTGCAAACAGGAAGTGGCCTTGTACCTCACAGAATCTCGACTGATTGGTGTACTAGTGATGCAGGAATGAACTCCGGTCTTGTTCAGTGCATAGTGCACATAATCAATTTCTCAGGACGCGTGAACTCCGACGAGAACTGTCAGCGCCTGCAACAAGAGTTTACTTACGCTGTACTGCGCACAGCAGTAATCCATGCTTGTCGGCTGTCTGTTTCGTGCATTCTGTTGCGAGTCGGTGGAATTTCACTGCTGGCATCAACCCTTTCGTGTGTACATTGCTGGTTTGGGATTCCACAACACAACAGCAACTACCAGCCTTTCGTAATTGCTGGTTTGGGATTCAGCAACACAACAGTAACTACCAGCCTTCCGTAGGGGCGCAATCGCAAACGAGAGACGTTTTGCGCTGCAGACTATGGCTACGTTCACATTTGGGAAGCGCCAAGCGGGTGGAGAGGCCAAAGCGGCCGGAAAATCTTTTCCGCGCATGTCCAATTTCACATTTGTTTTGCTACCACCGCGGCCGCGCTGCCGCTTTCGTCCACATCCATCTAGTCTGCGTACGTTTGTCGGCGTGGTGGCGCTCATTATCGCATTATTTCGAGCGGTATGTTCATTCACTGACCCACCCGTCATCAAAAGTGATCATCTTGCGCAATTTCGCGTGTCATCTGCGACCTTCGGTAAGTTCCTCGTTGGCGTTCTGTAATTCTCCTCACACGGGCGCGGTAGCGCGCGTCACAGGTTGCTGCGTATAGGCGTGATTATATTTCTTTAATAGCTTTTATTTACAAGTTGTAATAACATTTCATCATTTCGTATTGTCGGCGCCTCCAGGACACCAAAGGGGCAACGGGAACACCAAAGCTAAAACCCGGGCTGGCCCTTGTGTTGAGGCTCACCGAAGCCTGCGCGTCCTACGTGAGACCTACGCTGCCAATCTATCGTCGCGACGAGAAAAGCACCCCGCGACTTCTGCAACATACCGTGCACGTGCGAGGAGAATTATGGAGCGCCAACGAGGAATCTGCCTAACTATTGTCTTCCATGGAAGTGGAAGAAGAAATGGCTTTTATACTTCTACCTACTTGTTTTCTAGAAATCGACAGTGAATAAACGGAAGACAAGAAAACCTCGGAAACGGCAGTGGTGGGTTCGCCTGGCTTTGCAAAAGTGTAAGAAGTTGGGTCACGCCCAGGCTTCGTTGCCGCACCTCCTGTCGCGCGACGTTGAATACTATCGCGAGTATTGCGGACAGTACGTTTGAGTGCCACTCTTGTCGTAGAGGAAGGGGTGGTTCTTGATCGCGTCGATCAGCATTACAGCCTACACTTTTGGTGCCATGTTCAATTTTACGACCGGTTGTTTACATGCTAGTGTAGCTTCCGGTCGAGCAGAACGACTTTCCGCCGCGTTTCCGCTTCGCCATGGCGAAAAAATCGGTCCGAGACCAATTTGGCTCGCCGCCTGTTTTTCTGCCTGTTTTGCCGCCTAGGCGGGCGGATTTTTGCAAGATTTTGCCGCTTCCGACATTTCGAGACCAAGTTCCTACGCGAACGCGGCCTAACCGGCACCTGAAGGGAAGCGGCGGAAATGTATACCGGAAATTTCGACCACCTGGGGACTTTAACGTGCACCTAAATCTAAGTAAACGGGCCTCGAGCATTTTCGCCTTCATCTAAAATGCGGCTGCCGCATTTGTTGCTTCATTTGTTGCGCATTTGTTGTTTCAGAATGCGGATGCCACATTCGCGCCCAAAACCTCACAGAGTGTCCAGGCCTTGACAAACACCGTGACAGTTTTTTTCCATATGCAGAGATGATTCGCTGTAAATTACCAACCCAAACGGAAGCGCCCAGGAATGAAAGTGAGAAAGTAGCACCGGTTTCTTGAAATATGTCAGCGCGAAGCGACGAGAGAAAAGGGTGGGTTAGTGGGGGGGGGGGGGGGGGGTGCAAAAAATTTCGGGGGGGGTTTGAACCCCCCAACCCCCCCCCCCCCCTTGGCTACGCCACTGCTGGAAGCATTGCCAAATCCTGACTGGGAGCTTACCACTGTCGTTGAAAAGAAAAGTGTGCAATCATTGCATTCTACCGGTGCCAGCATATCGGGCAGAAACTTTGAGGTTAACAAAGAAGCTCGAGAACAAGTTAAGGGCCGCACGAAGAGCGATGGAACGAAAAATGTTAGGCTTAACTTTAAGAGACAGGAAGAGAGCGGTGTGGATGAGAGAGAAAACGGGGATAGCCGATATTATAGTTGACATTAAGAGGGAGAAATGGAGCTGGGCAGCCCATGTAATGCGTAGGATGGATAACCGGTGGACCATTAGAGTTACAGAATGGATAGAAAAAAAAAAGGGGGGGGGGGGGGCGCAGTCGAGGACGGCAGAGAGAGAGAGAGAGACGATTATTAAATAAAGTAAATTGTACATGTATTAAAATGCAACCCGAGTGGTTTTTCCGGTGAGGTGCCAAGATTAGGTTAATGGTTTTCCTTCTTGTAAGGTAGATGAGCAAGCTGTCATATCTAGCTTTGCGGTGTTGACGGGTCCCTCTTGGAAGGATCCAGTCATCGAGTGTGACGACTGAGCTCTGCAGCCCAGCAAGGTAGATTATTCGCAGTGAGGATAGGCCATAGCAAGTGGTGTGCTGTGGCTGGCACATCCGTGCCGGTGCGTAGACGGCGGAGTGCCACGCGTTCCCGGCGTGGAAGCCCAGGAGGGAGGGGGTCATGGCCTTCGGGCAGAAGCGCTTGTAGAGCAAGCTCTCTATGCTGTCGGAGCTGCGGGTGAGCATCGACAGCGGCGACATCTTATGCCGATTGGGCTGCAACGGAAAACTAGGTGGGGCGATGAAGTTTGGAAATTTGCAGGCGCAAGTTGGAATCAGCTAGCGCAAGACAGGGGTAATGGGAGATAGCAGGGAGAGGCGTCCGTCCTGCAGTGGACATAAATATAGGCTGATGATGATGACGACGAGGACGTACATTACCATGCGCATTTCGAGAATTTCCCTGTCCATCCCATAAACATGTAGGGCCCCTCGTGCCTGTCCTGGTTTACTGCTTCGCCCTTGCAACGAAATTAACCGAATACCGACGTGCCCGTCATGGCACCCTTCTTGACCGTACCTTAGTTGAGGAAGTGCTCTGTCAACGTCACATTTGCCGTTTTCAACGCAAAGCAACGTGAGCGCTGCGTTCACCTCCCAGCGCACCACCACCGTTTACATGTGCGCGACGTGTGGCACATGTATTCATGTAATATAACGTCATGTGATTGTCATATTGATGTAATAAACGCGGTTACCAAAGAGGCAACAAGTTTTCGTTCACTAAGGGCCGGAAAGCGCTTAATTTGTTATTTAGACGCTTAATTTGCACTATTTCTTCGCATTCCAAAGCACTTTGGTCCCTGATTTATCGTATCTGCGTGGTGTAATTAAGCGATCATTCGGCGCTCTGTTTTGACGTAAAATATTGTCAGCCTATAAACCGGAGAATCAAAAAGAGCCTTCGCAATTACAACAAAGCCAACTTTGAAGCTATTAATAATGAACTGCATAGATTTCTAAACGTTTTCTGAGATGATTTCGGAAGTCGAACAACCGAGACTAGATGGAATACGTTTACAACGTAAGTGCATGAAATAATTGACAGACACGTACAGCTTCAACGGCAAAATATAAGCACAAGTGACCGATCGGGTATCTAAAGTGCCACATGATTCATGTTTCAGAGACATGACACTCTCTCGTTTCCGGCGTGCTAGGGCACAACAGCGTCGCCTGCCGCTATTAATCTTATCGGTCACTTGCGCCAATCTTTTTCCGCTGCAACTGTATATCTATGCGCACTATTTCTTCGCATTGCAAAGCACTTTGGTATAACTCGCATTTAAAACGACTTTGTAACGAAAAAAATGCTCTATCGCTCTGCCACGCATTCTCCCTACGGAAAGCAGCAGTGGGTCGCATATGTGAAAGCGAATAATGATTATGTCTTCGCATTGAAACGTTCTCGTAAAAATTTCCTACAAAACACTTTGCCAACTATACTCAGTAATGATCCAAAAAAGTTGCAGTGGCTTAGCTCGGCTTAGCCAGGATTTACGTAGGGTTAGCAAAGGTTCAGCTGATTATTCATAGCTTTCCTGGTTGTCTAGATTGTCAAGGATTAGCTTGATTGTCATGCTTACTGCTGCTCCAATGACACACACGCGGTATACGTATTATGTGGCACATGTATATAGCCTTCATCTGTTCATTCCTCCTACGCTCAACCGCTAATTGCCAGGCAACTACTTCGGGATCCGATGAGTCAAGCTTCTCTGTTCTTCTGCGCTGTTGAGCAGCATTTGCGCTCTCCTTCTCCATGGCTATACCACACTGGCAAACGCCAGTCAGAAGCGCAGCGGCTCCAGCGCAGTGTCAGACGGCGACTGCACAGCGAGCGCGCGCCGGCGCCAGTGCGTCTACCACCAACTGCTACCACGGCTACGACGTCACTCCTCTGGAATGCGCAGACCGGCGGCGGTTCTAGCGGCGGTGAGTCGCGCGCGGCGGCGGCGGAGTCACAGAACACCCATACAAACTTAGAGAAGGGAAACTGTACCTTCCACAGTGCAACGGAAATAAGCGTAGCGGTGGCGTTGTGAACTAAAGTATGCGACCGAGAGATGGCGGTGGCAGAATCGAAACTAACATCATCATCATTACGTAGTGAGCAATATGGCCGCTACGGTAGCGGTTCGTAGGGCTGGTCGCGCTGCTCGCTCGCTGGTTTTGGACGTTTTGTTACCGCTTTCGGGGCGGTATTCGTGTGTACTGTACTATAACATGACTACAGATATCTGTATATGTCGCCAGGTGACCGAGAGGCCTCAACTGGCAATAAAACACTTCAAACAAGTAAGCTTACATTGTTTATTGTCAATGGTGAATGAGGCAGTACATGCTCACAATTTTCGTACAGCTCAGGTGGACTTAATGTTGTCCGTCACCGAGTGTACAACATACAGAAACACAAATAACCATCTATTTAATGGAACGCAAAGCTGAAATCGAGCGAAGTTTTCTCATCGTGTTCGGCGTGCCGTAAAGAAGGGCGAACGAAGGTTCAGACAGTGATATGTATGCTGAGCTGCCCTCGTACTTGTATTGCGTACAGTGCTGCTTGACGATTTACATTCTCTGCGGTCGACGATTTCAGCTAGAGTAAAGAAAGGAACATAAAAAAATGCTCGGCAAAAATGTACTGTCAGCAAGATGAGCTCGAGCTGCAATTTCCCATTGCTCTCGTAGCACGAAGTGTAGGGGGGGGGGCGTTATGCTAAATTTTACACCACATATTTTGTGCTCTGGATATTCTTCTGCTGCACATTTAATGCTCAGGTGAGGTTTCCCGTGCTCGTCCACTGTTGATTGGCTGAATGTTAAGCTGAACTTATTCTGCGAGTACATTTCAAAATCTTTTTGGGAGCACACGGCGCTCAGGTTTGTCATCTGCTGTTTGAAGAGAAACAATATTTGTTTTTAGTGATTTCTCAAGTTTGTGAAGTGTGAAATAGGCAGGCCGGTTGTGTGAGCTTGCCTTTTCTAGATATCTCTTATGGTGCAGTACTAGCCTAGTTATTGATTTCATGCAAACTGTATTTTGAGCCTCTTGTAGTAAACAAATGTAAAATAATGCGTATTTCCAGATCTAATTCTAATCCTAGCACTTGCCATGTTAACGTTCCCTTAGATTTTGTCATGCCATATAAATATATCGGCGTAAACATTACAAATAACTTAAATTGGACCATTAATATAGAGTGAATCATTAGCAATGCTAATAACATGCTCGGGTACTTATGGCGCAACTTTTCCAAAGCACTGTCTACTTTAGAACTACAGCTTTAGAAGACTAATTCGCTCGAAACTTGAATATGCATCTGCAATACGGGATGCCAGTCGCGTTAATCTTATTACTTCACTTGAACTAGTACACAGTAACTCTACTCGTTTCATTATTTCTAATTATAACCGTACCGCAAGTATAACTTCAATGTAAACTAGTCTAGCACTCATTCCACTAGCTAATCGCCGCAGAGTCGGCCATCTTTTGCTATTTCATAAATTTTTTTATCGCACCACACTTCATGACGACTTCATACTGCGGCCTCAGTGCATTTCAAATTGCGTCGATCATCGCAGTAAGGTAGGGATTGATTCATGTAACACGAAGTCTTTCTTTCATGCCCCGTACATCTCAGAAATGTAACCACCAAGTATCGTAGCCATCACAGATAACAAACTTTTCGCAAAATATTAGCTAACATTGTATAATCAGGAGAATCATTATGTTACAAGAACTCACTGCACTTGTTTGTTTTACTCTACTACTTTGTAACCACTCCCCTCTTTAATGCCAGGTGGCCCTGAGGGTACTTTAAACAAACAATAAAATGAAGAGTGACTGCAAGAGTTTCAGTCAACATGAAGTGTCATTTCCTTAAAATTGCATTAGGCGCTTTTGATCATTTTAAAATTCTTTGCATTTTCATGTAACAAAGTATCGTTGTGAGGGAGCATGTGATACTTCATGGTACTAATGCCCGTCAAATTGATTTGCACAGAGCAGATGACAGAGTTTGTGCATTAGCAAGTAGGAGCTTGCTACATTGTTTCTGTTCTGGTCGTCACGGCTATAATGACTGGAAAAGAAACAAGTTGGGACTCAACATGTTACTTCCCCGATTGTCATAAAACGCCCTTAAAAGCAACTAAGCTTGTATGCCAAATTTCTCATTCCCGCTCGGTACGATACAGAACTGTAGACTGCTGCTTTCCTAACAGGGCTCACACCTCTCTATCTGGTAAACTTCCAAACATTTCATAGTGAGGCACGTAGTTCAAGAGGACCTGTTGTCATTATGGTGACAGTTGAGCATCTTGTGGCTTAGCGTGGGCAGCTTGCAGACCAATAATCTCTTTTTTGTCCGTCTTCCTGAAAAGAGAAATGACAAAGCCATGACACACATGCAAGCAAAAAATGGTGAAACAAAAGTTTGTCCCATAATGAATAAATAACGGTTCTAGTTGAAGTGTTCAAATACATACCCTGTGATGATGCTGGCCCTTGATGTTACTTCCAGTGGTGACACATTCACGCTTGACTTGTACGTTCAGAGACAATAGAGTCCAAAGGGATGAGTCCAAATATGAGCAGCGTCTTGGAGGCGGGAATCGAAAGAAAAAAGAGCCTCAATTACTATGGTGGAAGTGTGCCTGAGTTTGTGATTCATGTATGACAGAGAACAATGCACGAAACGCTCCATGACAGAAAAACACACACACACACACACACACACCAACACTGTTTTGAGTGTGCATTTCTTTCAGTGGTGTCCTTGTGTGGGCTGTGCTTAGTCAAGCCTCGATTAGATGACAATTGTTTCTGCCAGATACTAGTAATAAACACAGTCATTTTATTATGTCTCAAATGCAGTTAATCTAACTGTATCACCGGAAGTACACTTGTCACTAATGTGCAGTGAACTTATCGCGGTGCATCATTTATGCAGAAACAGCCAAAACTTTATTATCTATGCCGTACTCATGTTAGCAATTTTAGCAACTTGGCAAAATAGCAAGAGCCTCGTTTGAATTGCTTTGGAAGGGCAATAACTTTATAATTATTATTATTTTCTACTTTTAAGAAATGACGACAGGAATCTGCTTTATCCGCCTCGCACGCAAAGAAATTCAAAGTTGAAAATGCGAAGCACTGCTTTTTTACTCACCGGCGCACAAGCCCAGGGGCTGCAAGGTTAATCCGCTTTCGTGGGTAGTCTTCAAGCAGACTGTTCTCGGTTCCAGCGATGAATTTTCGTGCTGGCCAGCACTTTCTTTTTCGAGCAACACGTCATTACGCGGCCAGACGCGGCAGATCACAAACGGCGGAAGCCGTGCATGCAGCCGTTATGCTAGTGAAACGCCGCCAGCTGATAAAGTTTACCGTCTTTAAACAACTTCGCTTGGTGGCAGCTATCGAATTTTATACGCATAAACTGGCTGAGATATTACTGATAACTAATTAAAACGAACCTGCGTGATGCTGCTCAACATAAACGACCACCCCGCTCGCAAATACTACCGCCGTACAATTTGAATCGATAAACGGCACGGACTGCAATCGATACCAGTGGGCTGCTGCTGATCACACGTGAGTGAGGCCTCAAAACCTTTATTCAAGTAACAAAGCAAGGAATTTAATAACAGAAGTCAAATAAAAACAACACAATACTTATTTTGTAAACAAATGACACCGTAACTGTGTTTGTCGGTTATTATATGTACATTAATAGATGAAATACTGAGCCCCGTTGAGCGCCCCTAGCAGAAAAAACACAAACTAAAGTATGCGACCAAATTACAGTAGCTCCACTTGCGCGCTTATGCTGGAACGCGCCGCGGTTGATTTTTCGCCCTCTGTGGCCATTTGGTGAACTCGAGAGTTTCCGGGGCCTGGCGGAGTGCGCGAGAGGTGCCGGCTCCGGTGCGCAAGCCGTGTGACATCACTGATCCTTGCGCATGCGCAGCACGGCTCTTGATGTGCCGCGCGAAACGGGCTTGGCTAGGCCAGTGTAGCTAACGCTACAAAAAGTTTTGGCGAACCATTAACCCCGACCGTAAATTACTTGACTCTGCTGGGGAAGCAATCTCTGTTGCCGACTGCCCTAGTGTTAAATGATGTATATTGTCTTAATTTTGTTACAACCTCGTGTACAACATTTGTCAACGTGCAGTGTTTTGATTCTTCAACTATGGATCCACGAATTATTCAACCCCTTGGCATCGAAAAAAATATCGAATCATTAAAAGTGTCCTCAAGCCCAGGAATTGATCTCATCAATGCTAATTTCTAATCAAAGAACTACCAAACTATATTGTAGTATTATTCTATCCAAGATATTCCAACAATCAATTGATGAGTCCATGCTGCCATCCGACAGGAAAGTTGGGAAAGTGGTTCCAGTTAATAAATCAGGAAGTACAAAATCACCTTTAAAATACAGCCCTATTTCATACACTAGTATTCCGTGTAAAATCCTCTAACATGTCGTTTACACAAACATCGTTAACTTCCTTGATGCTAACTCGTTCTTTTCAAAGGCTCAACATGGTTTCCGTCTATTCCTTACCTGCATGTCAAACACAGCTGGTTTCCTTCACGCACAAACTACACAAAGTTCTTGATCGCCGTCCTATAGCTGACTGTGTTTTCCTAGATTTCGCAAAAGCTTTCGAAAAAAGTTTGCAGCAGTTTTCTTCTTTTTAAATTGAGCAAATTGAACATTGATGGGAAACTACTGTCTTGGATCGAATATTTTCTATCCGGAGGCTCACAATTCGTGTCTGCTAACGCTTTAAATTCCCCATTTAGGCCAGTTCATTCCGGCATACGCCAAGGTTCAGTATTCGGCCCTCCTCTGTTTCCCATCTATATTAATGACTTGCCGTGACCTCTAACATTTACTTATTCACCAATATTTGTGTAGTCTTCAGAGAAATTACTGACTAAAATGATGTTATGATCCTTCAAAACTAAATCAACTCTATATCTAACTGGTGTAAAGTCTGGTTGATGGAACTGAACACACCTAAATTACTTGTCTCCCGCACAACTTCTTTCCCCATTTCCTACTTGCTCGAGAACTCCGCTCTCGAATCCGTAACGCCCTAGGTGTTCACATAACTCCCTCTCTTACTTGGTCTCGTCATATTACCAAACTAATTAGCAATGCTAACCGCTTGTTAGGTTACCTCCGGCGAAACTTTTAATTTCTTCGTGTTTCTTTAAAGTTTCTACTTTACAAAACTCTAGTCCGAAGCTAACTCGAATATGCCGCTTCCATCTGGGACCCCAGCACTGATATATTAACCTCCGCCCTCGAGCTAGTCCAAAATAACTGTGTCCGCTTTATTCTCGGAAACTACAGTCGTACTGCCAGTATCACTTTAATGAAAGAGTCTTTACAGCTTCCGCCACTCGTCTGTTGCCGCAAGTTTACCCGCCTCTTCCACAAAATGTACTACAGTCCCGCCCTGCACCTTATTCTTCCCGCATCATACGTTTCCCCTCGTTTCAATCATGCACAAAAGGTGGGAATAATGTCGTGCTTAACGCAAACGGGTTATCAAGAATTTATGCCCCGCACCTCACAGGACTGGAACCATATTCCGAAATCAGTCATGTCCACTGTTTACTATGCCCAGTTTCATTATGTTAATTACTGTGCAACTAGCTAAGTATCTAATTACGTTTGTTTTCGGTCAAGTGCTTGAATTATTGTTGTTCCCGCCTGCTTCTCATCTTTTCAGATAACATTGTCTAACAAAACAAAGCCTATATCGTAAGTCTTTTTTTTTTTCTTTTTTTCATAGGTTCCACTCCCCTCTGTAATGCCTCTGGGAGGTCGCAAGCAAGGAATAAGCTTCACCACCTACGCGATAGCTACACACGTTCTTTAAAAGAATATTGCGGTCATTCGACCTCTTTTAGTAAATTGCCCATCTGTCAGAAAGGACTCTCTTACTGCGAGAAGAATATTGGTGAGCTAGAAAAGGCGGGAAAATGAGAAGTGGCGCCGCCGCCTTGAAATTCCCGCTTTAGCGTGCCGTAATATCATGAACTTTTACGGCACCTACTCGGGCCTAGATAATTTATTTTGTCAGTACATTGCATATTTTGTCTACATTGCATTCATAAAATCCGAATATAAAACTTCGCAACGTATAAGGGCATTTCCCGAGCTACAACAGCTCAAATACGAAAAAAAGACAATTGAAACCCGCGGGTCGTCACACTGACGTGCCAACGCCGGGTTCCGGCACACAATGGACAAAAAAAAGGAACTTTAGTCTTTATTTTTCGTCCTAATAATGATCCTGTTACAGCAAAATTAACAAATGTGGATTTTTCTTTTCAATGAATATTTCACTAGTCTAATGGGATTTAGCGTTGTTATTGTCATTGTGTTCGCAGAACACGTTCAACCAGAAAATAAATTCAGAAACGAAAGGTGGTGGTATAAAGCTATGGAGTCGCGGAGAAGACCAGCCTTCTAACGGGTTAGGTTAAATCGCATGCGGAGCTTGCCGTTGGCGATGTAGCCACCATCTTGCAACGTCGAGGAATCTATGGTTATGCCGGACCCTTCTAGAACGATGTTTGGGAAGGCGGAGCACTTGCCGGCTTTCTTCCACTTAGTTTGATCACGCAGTGTGATGGTGTTAGCGGGGTCGCCGGGGTGGGTAAGTTCAATGCTGAAGCCCAGGGTTGCGGGCCACGTCAGGAAGTCATCGTACAAGCCTTGCAGCACGCAAGGAGTGAACACGGCATTGTTCAAGTCAAAGCTCAACAGAAAGCCGGCCAGATATCCGTAGAAATAACCGGACGGACCGGGCAGAGTGAAAGTACGGACAGACCACGTGGTCACGTCGACGGATGCGGTCCACTCGAGAGGCGACGAGACGTTGGTCACGTCGTTGGTGGCAGCGAGCGACGTGACGGCCAGCAGTTGCATGGACCTGGCCAAGTCCTTTCCGGACACCGTTTCCTTCTTGGAGAGTGTCTCTTGAAACAAGTCGATCTTGCGGCTGACTTCGCAGAGTAGACGGCTTCGCGAGCTCGAGGCGGCCTGCACGTCTTGTGCCCTCGTCCTCTGTTGGGCGAACGTTTCCGCGGCCGCGTTGCACTCGCGTTTTAAAACGGCCGCCGCGGTGCGTTGGCTTTCATCCAGGGCGGTCCTGATTTGCGACGAGAGTGCGGCCCGGTGTTGAGCCAGTATAGCCCTAGTCTGGACTCCGGCGCGCCTCTCAATGTCTCCCACGTGGGTGCGAACGAAGCCCCAGCTCGGGTGCGACTCTTCGCTCTGGCCTTCATTGTTGAGGCTGCATTCGATGCTTCGGAGGGTATTCTCCATTTGAAACAGTCTGACCACGACAGAATTGTATCTGTCGCGGAAGAAGTGGTGCTGGAGAACTTCGAGGCTTTCCCGCATGGACCCGATACTTTCGGCGATCAGTTTAAGTGGTTCTTCCAACTGCGCGGTGACCGCGCAAGCTGTTCTAGGCGGTTCTTGGCGTGAACGCTGCGGCAGGCAACCTGAGTGCCTGTGTTCAGCCATATGCCGCTGCCGGAAGGTGATGCCGCAGCGCTGACAGGTCGTGGCGTGGAACCGGCAGTCGTTTTGGAAGTGGTCCACCATGTCGGCCGCTTCGCCTTCGAAACCGCACCCGTTGGGCGTGTTCCAGCAGAGCACCCTGCGAGCCATTAGCTCGGCGCTGCTGAAGTCCATCCACGTGAGGTCTTCTTCTCGGTAGGGCTGCTTGTCCACGGGGCAACAGTGGCCGTATTTCTGCCCGTGCTCGTCGTAACAGGGTCGGCAGAGCGGGTGGTGGCAGGACAGGATGGCCAACGTGGAAGGCACCATTCCGCAGGCGCAGCACATCCTGGTCGAAGGGAAGGCGTTCACAAAGGCGGTGGCGATCCGGTCCAGGGCGGTGCCGAAGCCGAACACCGTTTGTATGGTGGCTCCGATTGTGGAAGTCATGGCACCGTGGGTGGCTTGGGCCTTGCTCGCTTCACAGCCGATTGTGGCCGGCGTCTGCAATATAGAGTCACCAAAGGTTGTCGATGATTATACACGTCGAAATAAAGCAGATGCGGCAAATTCCCCGCACAGGCTATCAAGACATTCGAGACGACAGCATGCTTATGACGAATACTCTGCATGATGTACACCCGTGAGCGAAAATATGTGGACCAGAGATTGCGCGATAAAGCTGATTTTATCCTTTGCCTGTGAATAGAACTTGAAATTTAGGACTTGGAATTACGAACTTTCCGGTACACTCGTCAATTTCAGCTTATGCGTGCTAATACGAAAAAATTTCGTTTGCTCGATGACCCTGTGTTCAGTGTACTTTTGCTAACAGGTGTGCAGTGCTTAAAAAATGAAACGCGATCGAATAGCAACGAACGTCTTTTACGCCTAATTACATGAAAACGCGACGCGCAACTTATACCGTAGCCGGTTTCTGAGAATGACGTCGCCCCAAGTTAGCGCTTTAGAGTCCAAATGAGGTCGCTGTTACAAACGCAGGGGAACCTGAAAATGAAACAAGGCATTGGACTCGTCGGGGCGAAGTGCGTTTCACAAGTCAGGGCCGGCTATACACGTGAAAATGCACGCGTTACCAGGCTATACCTACTCCCATAGCAATAGCTTATTCGCTGCGTCTTTCCGCTAGGAAACTTAAGCACGCGCAAAAATGCGTAAGGCTTTTTTTCCCCCGAACTTTCGTCGCCCTGCTCCCTCATACGAGAGGGTTGCATTTCCTGCGGCAAGTGCATGGGCTGCTGTGTCTTCCGCTGTGTGCGAGCGTGCAGCCGTCATTTGTCTTTACGTGAACAGATTCAGAATTGTACAGAACATTTCACCGCACAGCACAGATATGGCATGTGTACGCATCTTAAGTAGTGCGTGGCTGCGTGCAACTCATTTCTGCTTCACTTACGCCGGTGCAAACAGGAAGCGGCCTCGTACGTCACAGAATCTCGACTGTTTGGTGTACTAGTGATGCAGGAATGAACTCCGGTCTTGTCCAGTGCATAGTGCACATAATCAATTTCTCAGGACGCGTGAACTCCGACCAGAACTGTCAGCGCCTGCAACAAGAGTTTACTTACACTGTACTGCGCACAACAGTAATCCATGCTTGTCGGCTGTCTGTTTCGTGCATTCTGTTGCGAGTCGGTGGAATTTCACTGCTGGCATCAACCCCTTCGTGTGTACATTGCTGGTTTAGTATTCAACAACACAACAGTAATTACCAGCCTTCCGTAGGGGCGCAATCGCAAACAAGAGACGTTTCGCGCGCAGACTAAGGCTACGTTCACACTTGGGAAGCGGCAAGCGGCCGGAAAGGCCAAAGCGGCCGGAAAATCTTTTCCGCGCATGTCCAAGTTGTTCACATTTGTTTTGCTACCGCCGCTGCCGCTTTCGTCCACATCCATCTAGTCTGCGTACGTTTGTCGGCGTGGTGGCGCTCATTATCGCATTATTTCGAGCGGTATGTTCATTCATTGACCCACTCGTCATCAAAAGTGATCATTTGGCGCAACTTCGCGTGTCATCTGCGACCTTCGGTAAATTCCTCGTTGGCGTTCCGTGATTCTCCTCACGCGGGCGCGGTAGCGCTGAGTCACAGGTTGGCGCCTAGGCGTGATTATATTTCTTTAATAGCTTTTATTTACAAGTTGTAATAACATTTCATCATTTCGTATTATTCTCGGAGCCTAGAGGACACCAAAGCGGCAACGGGAACACCAAAGCTAAAACCCGGGCTGGCCCTTGTGTTGGGGCTCACCAAAGCCTGCGCGTCCTACGTGAGACCTACGCTCCCAATCTATCGTCGCGACGAGAAAAGCACCTGGCGACTTCGGCAACGTACCGTGCACGTGCGAGGAGAATTATATAGAGCGCCAACGAGGAATCTGCCTAACTATTGTCTGCCATGGAAGTGGAAGAAATGGCTTTTATACTTCTACCTACTTGTTTTCTAGAAATGGACAATGAATAAACGGAAGACGCGGACACCTCGGAAACGGTGGTGGTGGGTTCGCCTGGCTTTGCAAAAGCGCAAGAAGTTGGATCACGCCAAGGCTTCGTTGCCGCACCTCCGGTCGCGCGACATTGAATACTATCGCGAGTATTGCTGACAGTACGCTTTAGTACCACTCTTGTCGTAGAACAAAGGGTGGTTCTTGATCGCGTCGATCAGCATTGCAGCCTGCACTTTTGGTGCCATGTTCAATTTTACGACCGGTTGTTTACATGCTAGTGTAGCTTCCGGTCGAGCAGAACGACTTTCCGCCGCGTTTCCGCTTCGTCATAGCGAAAAAAATCGGTCCGAGACCGATTTGGCTCGCCGCTTGTTTTTCTGCCTGTTTTGCCGCCTAGGCGGGTGGATTTTTGCAAGATTTTGCCGCTTCCGACAGCTCCGAGACCAAGTGTGAACGTAGCCTAAGATCCTGCGCGAGCGCGGCCTAACCGGCACCTGAAGGGAAGCGGCGGAAATGTATACCGGAAATTTCGACCACCTCGAGTCCTTAACGTGCACCTAAATCTAAGTAAACGGGCCTCGAGCATTTTCGCCTTCATCTAAAATGCGGCTGGCGCATTTGTTGCTTCAGAATGCGGCCGCCACATGCTCGCCCAAAACCTCAGAGAGTGTCGAAGCCTTGACAAACAGCGTGACAGTTTTTTTTTTTCCATATGCAGAAATGATTCACTGTAAATTACCAACCGAAACGGAAGCGCCCAGGAATGAAATTGTGATAGTAGCACCGGTTCCTTAAATTATGTCAGTGCGAAGCGACGGGAACAAAGGGTGGGTAAGTGTGTGTGTGTGTGGGGGGGGGGGGGTCAACCCCCCCCCCCCCTGGCTACGCCCCTGGTATCGGTACTCGACACTTGTCCGTGCTGCTGTGCATCGATTCCTGTGGATACATCGAGATGGACGTGCAGCAATCAAGGCTTGCGTTGGGGCTAGTTGGAGTGCCATACTTGTACTCATTAGGCAGCACATGCAAAGTTAAACATACACAGGAACGAAAACAGCGCTCCGTATGTGCTGTTTTCCTCCCTGGGTATGTTTAACATTGCACGTGCTGCTTAATAAGTACAAGGATGTACAGTACCTGGGCTTCTCCGTTTCTTTATGTTATACAGCAAAAAAAAAAAAAAAAAATCCTCATCCTCATCAGCCTATATTTACGTCCACTGCAGGCCGAAGGCCTCTCACTGCGATCTTCAATTACCCCTGTCTAGCGCTAGCTGATTCCAACTTGCGCCTCCAAATTTCCTAGCTTCATCACCCCACCTAGTTTTCTGCCGTCCTCGACTGCGCTTCCCTTCCCTTGGTATCCATTCTATAACTCTTTTAATGCTCCACTGGTTATCCATCCTACGCATTACATGGACTAATAAATATTTTTAAAAATATTAATAATAAATAAATAAGAAAGGCAATGACATTATTGAAGTTAACAACGCCACAACGCAGGGTTCACTTGACGTCTATTTCTGTGCCTAACTGAATAATACATGCACTTTGTAGTACTCGCCCATTGTTTAGACCGCAGTACAAAGCATAAGTGTAATCTAACCATCCGCCATCAAATACGTTGGCAGAGAGAGAAATGGCAGAAAAGCGGTGGGCAAGGAGAGTTTTCAGTTATTTGTACATGAGGAATGTTGACACAAAATGGAGGAATTAAGCTGACCAGAAAACTGTCAATCAAATATTTGGACTGCAGAAAGGGTGCAAACCAGGAAACAGCGGTTAAGAAAAAGGTTAAAGAAACAGAGAGGGGTCTGTGGAAAACAGGGATGCAGACGAAATCAGCACTGGGAACATGCCGAACTTTCAAGCAAGAAATTGCCAAAGAAAATATCTACGATAATTCTAGGGGAAAGTTGTTTGAAGCCAGGACAGGAGTATTGCGGACTAAGATGTACCGAGTCAAGTACCAAGGTATAGACACGTTGTGCTGTGCGTGTGGAGAAGAAGAGGAAACGGCTGAACACCTCATACTTTTCTGTAAAGGGCTTAACCCTACAGTGCAGAGCAACGGGGCTGATTTTTTCAAAGCATTGGGGTTTAGGGACAGTGAAGGCAAAATAGACTTTAAGCGGGTAGAAATAACCAAACGGTGGCTATCTGATTGGTGGATAAAATCAAGGCAGGGGTGAAAATTCACCCACCACAAAGTACAAAATATGTTAATAGTCATGGCTAGGTGGCGTATGCCACCGCCCGATTTAAAGGGCTCAGCCTCATCCATCCATCCAAGCGGAGAAAGAATCGCGGAGAAATGTTGAACTGACAGTCACGCCTGGTCGCGCAGTTGACACCTTCAAAAAGCATAATAGGGTTCTTGCGGCTGCGTCCTCGCAAGAGTTACTTCGGACAACGTCCCCGGAATCTTTCCTTGCGAGAGCGTTCGTTCTCGAGACCAGCCCACGCGGAGCATATCGTTGAAATTCCAGAAATGGGCAGTGGTAGCATGGCATGCGTCATCGCTTTTCCGATGAGGGCTGAATAAGCATTCCTGAGTACGCGCGCGACGCTAAAGTTGTTTAGAAATGAAGAGTTCAGGTGACAGGCGAAGTCAAAAAAAGAAAAAAAAGCGGGAGTTCTTCGAGGTTGAGCGTTGGCCTATAGCTGGTGTAGACAATGCAATAGACACACGTGCGCGGCGAGTGTCCACTCTGTTCTGGGAAACTATCGATCTGAGGCCACAGATGATGCACGCAGCGTATGGTACGTATACATGGCGCGAAATGAGTGCCACTTTCTCGGATAAATTGGCTGTGATTACGCAGACAAAGATAATTAACGATCTACCAGCGCTTCGGCTAGCGAAGAAACACCGCTTGATGAAAAAAACAAGATGCACCTAACTTATATGATAATGGGTCGAACCGCAATTTTAATTTAGTGACGATCTTTCAAAGCTCTTTGTCGACTCACGCGATCATTCCTCATCTCAAGGCTAAATTCTCATTTTTTCCCCTAAATTGGGGACATTTCTATCGGCACGGAAAGGTGCATGGCCTCGCCCTAGCGTCAACCTCGGCGGAAATATCATCACAGATGACCCCAAAAAAGCGCTTGGTCTCATTAGTTCCCGACTTGATCGGAGTTATTAACTTCTACAGTTTAATCAAACCAGGCATGCAATTCTGTCAAAAGTAGGCTTAGCATCTATTCACCATTGCATCATCGCAGTCTGAGTGTACTGTCTCGAACTCGCAAAATAGCCGCGGCGTAGTACTGTCGCACGGTGCCCCGTCAAAGCAATTTTGTGCCTGGTTCAGTTCACTGTCCCTTTAACACGAGATCCAGCGGAAACAAAATAAATTACGAGGCATTAACACCACCACCCGCTGTGGTACCCGAGTGGCTACCCGCGCTAGAGCACTGCACGGGCCGTTTTTTTCAGCCCGGGCCCAGCCCCGTTTTTACGTTGGGCGGCCCGCCCGAGCCCGATCAAAACTTTTATGGCGAGACCCGGGCCCGGCCCGGAAATAATCTACGTTACCCGCCCGGCCCGCCACCCCTTTACCTTAGGCCCGAGCCCGGCCCGAGCCCGACTCGAAACCGGCACGAACCCGGCCCGAGATCGAAAAATAATGTTTTTCAGAGTTGAGACACCCGAGAATAACTCGCTGCACGTTACATGCACACCACCAGAAAGCCCGAGCCCGGCCCGGGCCCGCGTCAAAAAACCCGAGCCCGGCCTGAGCCCGAGTCAAAAAGCACACGCCGTGCCCGAGCCCAGCCCGAGCCCGTGAAAAAACTGTGCTACCCGGCCCGGCCCACGGGCCGGGCTTTCGGGTAAGCCCGAGCCCGTGCAGTGCTCTAACCCGCGCTGCTGAGCTCGAAGTTGTGGGGTCGAAAACTCGGCCGCGTTCCGAAGGGGGCGGCTGAGGTTAAAAAAAAAATAATAATAACGCCCAGGTACAGTGCACTAGTTGCGCGTTAAAGAACCCTGCAGGTAGTAAAAATTTCAACCGGCGCCCCACACTATACGGCTTGCCTCATAATCAGATCGTGGCCCGTCAGATCGAGCATTTATATTTTTCTAAATATTTAGGCTTGAAATAACCGACGTTAACTTGAGGGCTATAAGAAACGCCCTAAAATAAGTGCTGTGGTTTAATTTTGACCTACCGGGGATGTTCATTGGACATCCAAAGAAAGCACTGTACTCGATTAACTGTCGAGAATGGAACACTGGAACGAGACAAGACGAGAGCTCGCCTTTGTTTTGTCTCCCCTCCGGTCTTCCTTTGCGTCGCGCTACCATTCTCCACAGTAAATGGGACGTCCCAAATCCCGATCACCTTCTAAACTGTACGCGAGAAGTTTTGTGTTCTGCCTTCGTCGATATGCGGTCGCCGCCGTCTGGACCCGAACAAGGAACCTCGTGCCACGCAAGTTAAAAGTAAAAAATACAGAATCCCTTTACAAAGAGTGACATATAAAATACAATATACATTTATAAAGAGTGACATCAGTAAGCTATAAAATGTTCAATGAAAGGCCGTTAGTTTTATTTATAACTCTTACAAACACACATCCATCGCCCAGCTCCTTGGACTAAGTGTACTGCCGTCTGTAGTACAAAGAAACCGTAAATGCCCGCTTAAACTTCTGTTTCAACTAATCAGTGGTCATTACGGAATTGACGCATAACATATTCTCACTTATTCTAGTGGTTATACCACACGGAAACGGTACTTCCGGTCCGTAACACCCTTTCTTCAAAGAAATAATTGTTGCAACTGTTCCTTAGTTTGCTAGGATTGTCATCATTCTGACGATATTGTAAAACAATAATCCCTGTGATTATTCTAATAAGACTTAAATTAACCATACTTTTTTGTTGTTGTTGCTCACGTAAATTGATCTCATCACTCTCAATTTCTTTTCTTTTTTTAAATGAATATTTGTAATTCCATCTTATATATGCTTATTGTGCTTCCAAATACGTATCCACCCGGTAAAGATCTTGGCAACAAGACTGCAGTATTATTAACAAACAAACAAACAAACAAATAAATAAATAAATAAATAAATAAATAAATAAATAAATAAATAAATAAATAAATAAATAAATAAATAAATAAATAAATAAATAAATAAATAAATATTGGGCAACAACTCACCCGACGGCGGTCCACGAAGTGGCGACGCTCAAGGAGTCACACGTGACACGAACAAAAACTGCTTGGGCGCACGCGACCCTTGCTCCTCTCCTCACAACTGAGAACTGACTCGCGTGGACGCTTTACTTGGTGCATCTTTGAGACCGAAGTGCCCGTGTGACGCCGCTGCAGAAAGTAGTGCCACATATCGCCCGCATTTTGCTATCATGAAATACAGATCTAAAGAAACGCTTCATTTACCGTAGGATGCAAATTGAAGAGATACACAATGTTTTCGACTCATCATCTTTGCGACGGTGCCGAAATGATGCGACGGTGCCGAAATGGCGGCCGTCGCACCTTTTACGAGCATCTCGCAAAAGCAAAATGGCGTCCGAGTCGTTTTCCGGCGCTCAGTTGTCTTCTCGGAAGCCGATGACAGACTTTAACGACGAAGCAGACGAGAAAACTGGAGCGCAGTTTTTAATGCCGATTGAATTGTCGCTGATTTCGTGAATTGGAGCTACGCAAAATCAGAGGACATCGTAAGCAACGATTATTTCGCCCCGGCGCAGGAGTACATCTGACAGGCCGGACTCCTCATAAACTGAAAGCCCATGGCGTTGGGTAGCCACCATACGTTGGGCTTCACAAACGTGGCGAGCTGTCCTACTGAAAAGTCGTTGAGGACATGATGCGGTGACTCGAACACTGATGGGGCACACGAAGTGGCCCAGAAAACGGGCATAACGGCCAATAGAATGAACATCCTGTTTTTTTTTTTTTTTTCCTCTCGCTCTGCAGAATGAATTTCTTATTTTCTTTTCTTTTTTTTTTTTGGTAACTTGGAGGTCAGATCCAGGCTTTATCTCTCCGTAGACCGCACGATACCACTGATCTCCACTAGGTTAGATCAGTCACGGATACCAAAAGAAAGGCCACATCGATCATCATCATCTTTATCATCATCTGATGTTGGCATTAGGCGTCACTCAAATAATCTGGGCTATCAGATCAGGCATGTCATTGCAGAAGGGATTGGTACTATCTCGTTTCAAGTGAAACGGCAATAGTTTTCGAAACTGGTAACCAGTTGAGGCGAGGATTAGCAGTGGCCTTCCATATCAGGAAGATCGGACATGTATGCGTGATAAGGAATTTGCATTTATCTATTGTTAACACAAGTGTTCGTTTGGCATTCGAACAATATTCTATGTTTGCTTACGATTAACTATCACTATCGTGTGTTCTTTTCTTTCTTTTTTTATCCCTTGTTCTTTTTTTTTTCTTTTCTTTTTTTTTTTTTTTTGCTCCATATGTACATGTGAACATTGTTCGACTAAAATGTTTCCTTTGCGAGAAAGCGCTTATCATGCGGTTCCACCCTACCTTGTCTTTCTCGTGGTGATTAAAACAAAAAAGTACGCGTGATGAATGTCACCCAGCGTGCTTATGCATCTTGAGGCGAGCTACGGCTTTGGCTACGGCCGACCGCCAGCCACAACTTCTACGCTAAATCACGCGCTGACCCCGATTTTCGTTTCTCACGAGACCTGCATGATCTATCTTCTTGATAGATCATGGTATGTTAACGTCAATGGCCTAACGTCTCCTCTTTATATGGCAACAATAGCAGCGTTCCTCAAGGATCAGTATTAGGACCACTGTTTCTTTTTCTTTTTTTTTTTTTTTTTTGTTAATGGAGTTCTTACTGGTATTCGGAGCTCTTCTTTCCTTCTGTATGCCGATATCATGAAGATTTTAAAGAAAATTGTCACTACTGACGACTGTTGAACCCTGAAATGACCACCAAGTGTCATGGATTGTCATTCATGCTGAAATAAAATGATTGATTGACCTGCTTTCTTTTCTAAATGGTGCACAGATAATAGCCTCAGCTTGAATGCTGATAAGACCAAAGCCATAAATTCAACACGCAAAGCAGCAAGCATTTCTTTTTCTTATTCGGTAGATTTTGTACCATTGTGTAGGGTCCGTGTGATCAATGATATCGGCGTACTTTTTGATACAACCTCACACTTCTCAGCTCGCGCTAAACGCGTTGCAATTCGGGGTATGCGCACTCTTGGCTCTGTTTGTAGACGATCTAGAGAATTCAATTCTACACCATTCCGCAAGTTGTACACTACAATCTGTCGTCTTCAACTCGAATACGCGTCGGTCGTCTGGAACGGCATTTCTAGATCCAACAGTGAATTCGGGTCAAAAAAAAAAAAAAGAAAAGGTTCTAAGCATGTATCATCACCGCTTTGCTAACACGGACGCTGGACCTTGCTCTAGCACTGTCGGGTTATTACCGTTGCCCTTACTTCTTCGCTGCCGACGTAATCGCGCTGACCTTCTGTATCTTTTCAAACTCCTTCACGGTATCCCTACATACCTCGAACTGCTCGGTTGTATCATGTTTCGTATTCCGCGCAAGATCACCAGAGAACATAGACCTTTCCATAAAGCTTAATTTCATGATCTTGATATTTTTTTCACAACTCGCTATCATTGTTCTTTTCCGAGCTTTGCGGTGTTGTGTTTCACGTATTCTTCAACTGCCCTTCGCCTACTTTTTTATTATGTGTGCATTTTGCACCTTGTTGTACGTGCACTCTTCTTTTCAAGATTGTTGTTTTATTCATTGTTTTGTTTTACTGCTATTCCCCTGCCTTTCTTTCTATGTTTTTTTTTTTCTGTCTGCGTGCGTCAGCACTTAAACCTCATGGTTATTCCTGGGCATGATAAATCAATGATTGATTGATTATTGTCATATCTTTACTATTTGTCTGCAACTGTTGCCATATAGATAGCGTTTCGAACGAAGCATGCTCTCTGACGGCATCTTCATCTTCTCCCATGGTCCCGCAATTTCATGTATGCAGTCTTTCACCCTCGAAGGGTCGTTATTATGTCGAACAGATAGCTGTATCTTTAGTTTTTCATGTTGCTCTACAAGTATCTCATTGGCACTTTTCATCCAGGTATAATAATTCAAGTTTAATAATTAATTAAGACTAATTATGTTGCTGGATATTGTCCTATTCAACAACAGTGGGGACGAATTACAGCAAATGAGTTAGGACCTTAACCAAGAAAGTGTAAGAGTGTGGTTGAAGATTAAAAAGTTGTCGCAGTTTCACCTGGAAGGCGAAGCATCAATTGCGATAGCAAATTTGGAGAGAGCTATACGGAGTAATGATATTAGCTTTATCAGCTGTATAAACTTGGACATGCAGCAGAACCGGCAACGCGCAGAACTGTTGTCGACGCCGTCGGCGTTTTGCCCGCGTTCGCTCAAAATGCCTGCGGCGTTGGTGACTGTTGCCGGAGCCTCTGATATAAATAGGCACTTGATGATGATAAGTGGTTCTTGAGGGAAAGGGAAAGGTTGGCGCTATCTTCTGCAGCCCTTGAGGGAGCACGGCTCAGCGCCAACGGGGAGGGGTAAGTGGGAGCGAAAGAAGGGATAGAGTGGAGTCGCCATGGCTGGGCGAAGCAAAACCGGCAGGCATAGGCGGCACGTATCAGGCCGAGATGAAAGGCCTTGGTGTGCTGCAGAGTCTGCAGGGGTGTTGTGCCAGGCTGGTCAGGCCCGGGGTGGGTGGGAGGCCGTGAGGCCTTCCCGCTTGTAGAAATGTCCTTAGAGGCGTGTGGAGAGCCCTGACGAGTCAAGGAACTCCACGACGCCTCGAAGTGCACAAAGGTGGTGTCGGCCGGCAGGCCAGCAGGAGATGTTCGATCGTCTCCGGCTCCCCGCAGGAGCTGCAGGCCGGGGACGTCGCTCGTCCCAATCGGTAGCTGCGTGCTGCCGTCCAGCTGCAGCCGATGCGGAGCCGGAGAAGGAGCGAGGTCTCCCTGCAAGCCAGGCCTCGCTGGGGGAGTGGTCGTGGGGGGCATCCCAGTGCCACCCGTTTGTCTGGGTGGTGGGTCGCCAGGTGTCGCCGCAGCCTCAGCCCAGTGAAGTCGCCCTCCGTCACGGCCCGACTGAGGGGCACAGTGGTGTGGTGGGCGTCCTTCGCCAGGGTGTCGGCTGCCTCGTTGCCCGGGATCCCTACGTGGGCGGGGATCCAGTGCAGGGACACCGGGTGGCCTGCGTAGGCACTTGGTGCCGCAGCTAAACGTCGCCTCCCTTCCCCCCCCCCCCCCCCGCGACCTTTCGTGCGTGAGAAGAAGGCGCGTTTGCTCTACATATATGGTGATTGTAAAGGAGGAAAGAGACGCCTACTTCTGCAGCACGGCGCAGAACGCGCGTTTGTTCGCCGCCGTGCGTTCACTCCCCGTGAAAGAGCGCGTCCCTCGCGCCCTTTCACTCGCACATACAGCGTTCGGCGGCGCGCGGCGACGATTTCATCTCCATTGACGTCATACGGAACCTCACGGCGACGGCGACGGCGACGCGACGGCAGAAATCTGCTTTTGAGTGTCCATATAATTGCTATCGCAATAATATGCAGAAGGCAAAGATAATGTTCAATAAACTTGCAAGGGAACAGTAATTCAGGATCGCTAGTCAGCCTCTAGAGTCTGTACGTTTATCTAGTACGTTTATCTAGGTCAGTTACTCACAGGGGACTCTGATCATGAGAAGGAAATTTACAGAAGAATAAAATTGGGTTGGAGTGCATACTGGAGGCATTGCCAAATCCTGACTGGGAGCTTACCACTGTCGTTGAAAAGAAAAGTGCACAATCATTGCATTCTACCGGTGCTAACATATGCGGCAGAAACTTGGAGGTTAACAAAGAATGTCGAGAACAAGTTAAGGACCGCACAAAGAGCTATGCAACGAAAAATGTTAGGTCTAACGTTAAGAGACAGGAAGAGAGCGGTGTGGATCAGAGAACAAACGGGGATAGCCGATATTCTTGTTGACATTAAGAGGGAAAAAATGCAGCTGGTCAGGCCATGTAATGCGTAGGATGGATAACCAGTGGACCATTAGTGGGGTGATAAAGTTAGGAAATTTGCAGGCGCAAGTTGGAATCAGCTAGCGCAAGGCAGGGGTAATTGGAGATCGCAGGGAGAGGCCTTCGTCCTGCAGTGGGCATAAATATAGGCTCATGATGATGAATTATGTAATTAGGCGGAATGCAAAAAAAATAAAAAATAAACTGAGTATCTCCAAGCGACGTCAAAAATATTTTCCTTGGTTCTGTCCAGCTACGTGGCATTTGCATATATTTAAATCTTGGTCCATGATAGTTGGGACACCCTGTATGTGCATGTGCTGACAGTGGGGAGGAGACATTAAAGACGATGCAATGTCGCATAACTGCGTGATACTCGTGCATTATTTGCGTAATTTTTTCGTTACATTGTGATTATGAGGCACGCCGTATTGGTGGACTCCGGATTAATTTGGACCAACTGGGGGTTCTTTAACGTGCACCTAAATCTAACTACACACTGAGCTTTTTTTCTGCATTTCGCCCTAACTGAAATGCGGCCGCCGTGGCCGGGAGTCCAACCCGCGACCTCGTGCTTAGCATCCCAAGCGCTATAACCACTAAGCAACCACGGTGGGTTTGCTTTCTTTCCATAAACAATGAATTATCTTTGTAATTTGGTTATGAAAGTGATGCAAATATGGCATGTGGCGTCGCTTGCTAGTGAAAGAGTGTCAGCCAATCTGATGAACCCTCGTGAAAATGTGAGGAGATCATCGAGCAATTATTATGTATCTGTCCTCGCTACGATGTCCAATGTCTCTCTCCCCGGACAACTTTAAACCTACTGGACTCGAGACCGTTCTTCGAGTCAAAGATACTCGCACCGCGGCCGCACCCGTTACTGGCGCAAGAAGCGATTCGTTCACTAGCGCAGTACGTGCCCTAAAACCCGCGCAGGCAGAGTTATTTCGCTTAGATAGATTGCTTAAAATTGTACTTGATGCGCGTCTGCTAACGTCTCTTTGCGTCAGAGTGATTTCGTCAGAGTGGAAGAAAAGTGGGGAAACGACAAGCAACAGAGGCGTACATGAACAAGTCTCCCCGATAGGGGTTCAAAAATTTTCATGATTGGAATTCTTAGTTGATTTTTTTTTCTTCCTTCTTTTTTTTTTTTTTTTTGCGAATATAGCTAGGACATTAGGCACTATCGTAACACGAGCTTGGTGGCGCAACCCACCGCCCCGTTCCAAAGGGCACGCTTCTAGCATCTATCCGAAGAGAGTGGTTTTTCATCGGGCGTGCCCCCTTGTCATGGTGCGAGTAGAGTTGTGGAAGTGTTGCGAGGGTCGCTGTCGTATCAAAAAATGTCGACAGTGCTTTGGGCTGTCCAGGCATGCCGGCGCCGTCGGTCAGTCAAACCTCGTGCAGCCGAGTGCACTTCCTCGTTGGGGTTGAGCGAGGCACCTTGAATGGTTCCAAGGTGCGCAGGGAACCAGGTCAACAAGTGATGTTTGATGTCTTTAGCATTTTGGATGATAAAGACCTCAAACATCACTAGAGTAATTTATTTATTAATTAATTTTATCGAAATTGTTAAAAACGTTAAGATATCAACGCCAGGGCGTAGGAATACCCTACCACATAATGTGCCAGCTGCTAGACCGTCGAAAACGCCGAAAAAAATAACTTTAAAAAAGTGTGCAGATCTCAGGCACTGTGGAAATCGATGTAGGCGAAGCGTTCTGTGCTGTTTGCGTTCATTGGCGGTGATGTTGACGGCGTATGACAGCCGTGATGTGATGATAAATGTCACCTGGCCTGCACCGCTTGTGTCTGTCCGCGTAGTACACAGAACACGGAGAGACGTGTCAATCATTCACGCATTCCTTGACTGGAGAGAGACCAAATTAGCTATGCTTTCTGACGACGCGTTTCCTTTCTCCCGTGTCACGTTAGGTGAATTGCCACGAGCGCCGAGGGTTAAGATTAAGCAGCCGTTTCCTGACTGCGTCGGTAGGTATACGGTTGTGCCGATTGCCTGCCTCCTCTCCCTCGCTACTCCCTCTCAAACGTTCTCCCGGCCTCCACACTGGACTGTAGTAGCTGTCGCGCGTGAAATGTTGACCCCTAATAAAAGACGAATACATAGAAAGAAAAACACGAAACGTTGACACGGGCGATACTTGCAACTTATTCATGGAGGGAGGGGCGGTCACGCCTAATTATGGCGTCCAGAGATCATCGTGGCCCCGCTCTACCGAAATGTTGTTGACGTCGCCTATCTCGTCTCCCCCAACCCTGCCGTGACAAATTCTAGGAGGCGCCTGCCGAGAGCTCTCAATCACCCCCCAAATGCTGCCTTGAGGCGTGCAAGGCAGCAGCGGCAGCAGTGGAAAATTGATTATTTCGCAATAGATTGCGAGCTGAGGTCAGCATTCAGGCTCGTAATTTCGGTGTATGACACCAAGCAGCCATTCCTGCGCAAACCCTATGCAGTTGGAATGGTGCGCTCAGTGCACCCGGTGCGGATAGGCG